>NC_039261.1:17100958-17234417 GCF_003368295.1 Carassius auratus | reverse complement strand
AGTAACTTGATAATCAGACTAGAAACATACTTCTAACATGGTTTAAAGTGGTTTTGGCCACTGTCAAGCTGGCTTTAGCGTGGTCTTAGCTGGTTTTAGGTGGTTTCTTTACTGAATCAAACTGGTTTTAACTAGATTATCATAGAAACGTGTTAAAACATGTTAGTAACTTGCTAATCAGACTAGAAACATACTTCTACATGGTTTAAAGTGGTTTTGGCCACTGTCAAGCTGGCTTTAGCTGGTCTTAGCTGGTTTTAGGTGGTTTTCTTTACTGAATCAACTGGTTTTAACTAGATTATCATAGAAACGTGTTAATAACATGCTAGTAACTTGCTAATCAGACTAGAAACATACTTCTAACATGGTTTAAAGTGGTTTTGGCACTGGTCAAGCTGGTCTTAGCTGGTTTCTAACTGAATCAATACTGTTTTAGCTCGATTATCATAGAAACATGTTAACAACATGTTAGTAACTTGATAATCATGTCAAAAACATGCTTTTAACATGGTTTTAAAGTAGTTTTGGCCACTGTCACGCTGGTCTTAGCTGGTTTCTAACTGAATCAACTGGTTTTACCTGGATTAGCATAGAAACATGTTAGTCACTTGCTAGCCATGCTAGCCACATGCTAGTCACATTTTAATCATGCTAGCAACATGCTAGTTGTATACTAATCATTCTAAAAACATGCTAGAGACATACTAGCAACATGCTAATCATGCTACAAACATGCTAACGACATGCTAGTCACTTGCTAATCATGTTAATAAAATGCTAGCAACATGAAAATCATGCTAGAGACATGCTAGCCACATGCTTATCATGCTACTAAAATGTTAACAACATGCTAATCATGCTACAAACATGCTAGCAACATGCTAATCATGCTAGCAAAATGTTAGCGACATGCTAGCAACATGCTAATCATGCTAGAAACATGCTAACAACATGCTAGAGACATGCTAGCCACATGCTAATCATGCTAGAACATGTTAGCAACATGCTAATCATGCTACAAACATGCTAGCAACATGCTAATCATGCTAGCAAAATGTTAGCGACATGCTAGCAACATGCTAATCATGCTAGAAACATGCTAACAACATGCTAATCATGCTACAAACATGCTAGCAACATGCTAATCATGCTAGCAAAATGTTAGCGACATGCTAGCAACATGCTAATCATGCTAGAAACATGCTAACAACATGCTAGAGACATGCTAGCCACATGCTAATCATGCTAGAAACATGTTAGCAACATGCTAATCATGCTACAAACATGCTAGCAACATGCTAATCATGCTAGCAAAATGTTAGCGACATGCTAGCAACATGCTAATCATGCTAGAAACATGCTAACAACATGCTAGAGACATGCTAGCCACATGCTAATCATGCTAGAAACATGTTAGCAACATGCCAATCATGCTACAAACATGCTAGCAACATGCTAATCATGCTAGCAAAATGTTAGCGACATGCTAGCCACATGCTAATCATGCTAGAAACATGCTAACAACATGCTAGCCACATGCTAATCATGCTAGAAACATGCTAGCAACATGCTAATAATGCTAGAAACATGCTAGCAACATGCTAATCATGCTAGCAAAATGTTAGTTACATGCTAACAACATGCTAATCATGCTACAAAAATGCTAGCAACATGCTAGCAACATGCTAATCATACTAGAAACATGTTAGCAAAATGCTAATAATGCTACAAACATGCTAGCGACATGCTAGCAACATGCTAATCATGCTACAAACATATTAGCAACATGCTAATCATGCTAACAAAATGCTAGCAAAATGCTAATCATGCTACAAACATGCCAGTGGAATGCTAGCAACATGTTAATCATGCTAGCAAATTGCTAGCAAAATGCTAATCATGCTACAAACATGCTAACGACATGCTAGTCACTTGCTAATCATGTTAATAAAATGCTAGCAACATGAAAATCATGCTAGAAACATGTTAGCCACATGCTAATCATGCTACTAAAATGTTAACAACATGCTAATCATGCTACTAACATGCTAGCAACATGCTAATCATGCTAGCAAAATGTTAGCGACATACTAGCAACATGCTAATCATGCTCGAAACATGCTAACAACATGCTAGCCACATGCTAATCATGCTAGAAACATGTTAGCAACATGCTAATCATGCTACAAACATGCTAGCAACATGCTAATCATGCTAGCAAAATGTTAGCGACATGCTAGCAACATGCTAATCATGCTAGAAACATGCTAGTCACATGCTAGAAACATGCTAGCAAAATGCTAATCATGCTAAAATCATGCTCTCAACATGCTAGAAACATGTTAACAACTTTGCTAATCATGCTAACGACATGGTAGTCACTTGCTTATAATGCTAGTAATATGTTAATCACTTTCTTTTTTAAACTTCTTAACTTTTCAAACTTTTACATTTTTAAAACTTTTTAAGCTTTTCAAACTTTCTACATTTTTCTAACTTTCTGGCCAGGCTTTTTCAAGCCAACTTAAAGTTTGAAAACAAACTTTACTATCTAGTTATTATTATTCTTCCTTTTCTGAGACTAAAACTTCTGACTCTAACTCCTCCTAGAGCTTTAACTCTACAGACTCCAAACTCGGCCCAGCTCTTCAGACTGATCTCCCCGGGTGTGCTATATCTTTTCTAACTGATCGGACTTACGGTTTTCATAAAAATGAAGATTAAAAATCATAAAAACTCCCATAGACTTACATTGAAAAGCCTCTGCTCATCTGAACATTCCGTCAAACTCCAACTGTCAAAAATTCAAATCTAAACACACTGAAGCCAATTAAACTCATAGTCTATGTACCGTGTACATATTCTATGTACTATTACTAACCCATTCAAACTCATTCAAATTCATCTATCATATCTATCTATCTATCTATCTATCTATCTATCTAAATATCTATCTTCTGACTGTTTCTAAATATCTATCTATCTATCTATCTATCTATCTATCTATCTATCTATCTATCTATCTATCTATCTATCTATAATCTGACTGTTTCTAATCTATCTATCTATCTATCTATCTATCTATCTATCTATCTATCTATCTATCTATCTTCTGACTGTTTCTAAATATCTATCTATCTATCTATATATCTATCTATAATCTGACTGTTTCTAATCTATCTATCTATCTATAATCTGTCTGTTTCTAATATATCTATCTATCTATCTATCTATCTATCTATCTATAATCTGTCTGTTTCTAATCTATCATCAAACTCATCTATCTATCTATAATCAAACTCATCTATCTATCTATCTATCTATCTATCTATCTATCTATCTATCTATCTATCTATCTATCTATCTATCTATCTATAATCAAACTCATCTATCTATGTATAATCAAACTCATCTATCAGTCTATCTATATATCTATCTATCTTCAAACTATATCTATCTATCTATCTATCTATCTATCTATCTATCTATCTATCTATCTATCTATCTATCTATCTATCTATTTTCTGACTGTTTCTATCTATCTATCTATCTATCTATCTATAATCAAACTCATCTGTCTATCTATAATCAAACTCATCTGTCTATCTATAATCAAACTCTATCTATCTATCTATCTATCTATAATCTGACTGTTTCTAATCTATCTATCTATCTATCTATAATCAAACTCATCTATCTATCTATAATCAAACTCATCTATCAGTCTATCTATATATCTATCTATCTATCTTCAAACTATATCTATCTATCTATCTATCTATCTATCTATCTATTTTCTGACTGTTTCTATCTATCTATCTATCTATCTATAATCAAACTCATCTGTCTATCTATAATCAAACTCATCTGTCTATCTATAATCAAACTCTATCTATCTATCTATCTATCGATCTATAATCTGACTGTTTCTAATCTATCTATCTATCTATCTATCTATCTATCTATCTATCTATCTATCTATCTATCTATCTATCTATCTATCTATCTATCTATCTATCCTAACAACATGCTAATCATGCTAAAATCATGCTAGCAACTTGCTAGTCGCATGCTAGAGACATGCTAGAAACATGCTAATCATGCTAAAAATCATACTAGCAACATGCTAGTTGCATGCTAATCATGCTAAAATCATGCTAGCAACATGCTAATAATGCTAAAATCATGCTAGCAACATGCTAGTCGCATGCTAGAAACATGCTAATAATGCTAAAATCATGCTAGCAACTTGCTAGTCGCATGCTAGTCATGCTAGAGACATGCTAGCAAAATGCTAATCATGCTATAAATCATGCTAGCAACATGCTAGTTGCATGCTAATCATGCTAAAATCATGCTAACAACATGTTAATCATGCTAAAATCATGCTAGCAACATGCTAGTCGCATGCTAGAAACATGCTAATCATGCTAACAACATGCTAGCGACATGCTAGTAACTTGCTAATCATGCTAGCGACATGCTAGTAACTTCCTAATCATGCTAACGACATGGCTAGTCACATGCTAATTATGCTAGCGACATGCTAGCAACATGCTAATCATGCTAGAAACATGCTAATCATGCTAGCAACATGTTAGTCGCATGCTAATCATGCTAGAAACATGTTAGAGACATGATAGTAATTTGCTAATCATGCTAGCAACATGGCTAGTCACTTGCTAATTATGCTAGCGACATGCTAGATACCTTGCTAATCATGCTAAGTACATGCTTGTCACATGATAGTCACTTGCTTGTAATGCTAGCAATATGTTAATCACTGTCATTTTTATACTTCTTAAACTTAAATCTTTTTAAACTTTTTAAACTTTTCACATTTTCAAACTTTTCAAACTTTCTAAACTTTTCAAACTTTCTGGTCAGGCTTTCTCAAGCCAACTTAAAGTTTGTCTTGACGAACTTTTTTATCTAGTTATTAAGTTGGCTTGAGAAAGCCAACTTACTGATATCCGTCTTAAACTTAATATTATTAAGTTGGCTTGAGAAAGCCAACTTACTGAAATCCGTCTTAAACTTATTATTATTATTCTTCCTTTTCTGAGACTAAAACTTCTGACTCTAACTCCTCCTAGAGCTTTAACTCTACAGACTCCAAACTCGGCCCAGCTCTTCAGACTGATCTCCCCGGGTGTGCTATATCTTTTCTAACTGATCGGACTTACGGTTTTCATAAAAATGAAGATTAAAAATCATAAAAACTCCCATAGACTTACATTGAAAAGCCTCTGCTCATCTGAACATTCCGTCAAACTCCAACTGTCAAAAATTCAAATCTAAACACACTGAAGCCAATTAAACTCATAGTCTATGTACCGTGTACATATTCTATGTACTATTACTAACCCATTCAAACTCATTCAAATTCATCTATCATATCATATCTATCTATCTATCTATCTATCTATCTATCTAAATATCTATCTTCTGACTGTTTCTAAATATCTATCTATCTATCTATCTATCTATCTATCTATCTATCTATCTATCTATCTATCTATAATCTGACTGTTTCTAATCTATCTATCTATCTATCTATCTATCTATCTATCTATCTATCTATCTTCTGACTGTTTCTAAATATCTATCTATCTATCTATATATCTATCTATAATCTGACTGTTTCTAATCTATCTATCTATCTATAATCTGTCTGTTTCTAATATATCTATCTATCTATCTATCTATCTATCTATCTATAATCTGTCTGTTTCTAATCTATCTATCTATCTATAATCTGACTGTTTCTAATCTATCTATCTATCTATCTATGTATCTATCTATCTATCTATCTATCTATCTATCTATCTATAATCTGTCTGTTTCTAATCTATCTATCTATCTATCTATCTATCTATCTATCTATCTATAATCTGTCTGTTTCTAATCTATCTATCTATCTATCTATAATCTGACTGTTTCTAATCTATCTATCTATCTATCTATCTATCTATCTATCTATCTATCTATCTATCTATCTATCTATAATCTGACAGTTTCTAATCTATCTATCTATCTATCTATCTATCTATCTATCTATATTCAAACTCATCTATCTAGCTAGCTATCTATCTATCTATCTATCTATCTATCTATCTATCTAGCTAGCTATCTATCTTCATAGCAACACTCTAGCAACTATCCAAACCAACCTAGAAACCACCCAGGGTATCCTAGCAACCACATAGCAACACCTTAGCAACCACTCAGGGTACCCTAGCAACCGCATAGCAACACCCTAGCAACCATCCCAGATACCCTAGCAACCGCATAGCAACACCTTAGCAACCACTCGGGGTACCCTAGCAACCGCATAGCAACACCCTAGCAACCATCCCAGATACCCTAGCAACCGCATAGCAACACCTTAGCAACCACTCAGGGTACCCTAGCAACCGCATAGCAACACCCTAGCAACCATCCCAGATACCCTAGCAACCGCATAGCAACACCCTAGCAACCACTCCGGGTACCCTAGCAACCGCATAGCAACACCCTAGCAACCATCCCAGATACCCTAGCAACCGCATAGCAACACCTTAGCAACCACTCAGGGTACCCTAGCAACCACATAGCAACACCCTAGCAACCATCCCAGATACCCTAGCAACCGCATAGCAACACCTTAGCAACCACTCAGGGTACCCTAGCAACCGCATAGCAACACCCTAGCAACCACTCTGGGTACCCTAGCAACCGCATAGCAACACCTTAGCAACCACTCCGGGGACCCTAGCAACTGCATAGCAATTATCAAACTTTTTAACTTAACTTAAAATTTAATTTTAAACTCTTTAAACTGGCCAGGCTTTCTCAAGCCAACTTAAAGTTTGTCTTGACGAACTTTTTTATCTAGTTATGTTGGCTTGGCAACAAGCCAACATACTGTTATGCTATTTAAACTTATTTTTATTTTTATTATTATTCTTCTGAGAAAAAAAATTCTGAACGCTACTCCTCCTAGGGCTTTAAAGCCACAAGCCCCAAACTCGGCAGACACCTGCGGGATAGAGGGGTGGTGTGTGCTATATCTTTTCAGAGTGATCAGACTTAAAGTTTTTTGTTATTAATTTTTAAATGTAAAAAAAAAAAAGAAAAATTGCGCCCCTACAGTTGCAATGACATTTAGGGGCGGAGTCGGGTTTCGTTTCACTTTTAAACTGGTTAAAAATACTGCTGCTCAGCCCAGGCTGTCTACACGGAGCTCACAAGGAGCGAATTCATTCTTATTTATGACCTTTTAAAAACGCGATTGCACGCAATCCACACCTTAGAACACACCAAGAGCTAAATTCGGATGTTTCTGAACTGTTTAAAGTAATAACATTATATATTCGCGGCAGCCAACTGCTCGCGAGCTGGCAATGTATTTCTCTGAACACTTGAAGTCCACAGAGAATTTACAGCCTTTCACATTAAAACACTGCAGCGAAACGGCACAAAACAATTAGAATAATATATTAAATGGTTTTAAAGTAGTTTTGGCCACTGTCACGCTGGTCTTAGCTGGTTTCTAACTGAATCATCAGGCTGAACATCACAGCGAGCTCGCCATGTATTTCTCTGAACACTTGAAGTACACATTTACAGCCTTTCACATTAAAACACTGCAGCGAAACGGCACAAAACAATTTGAATAATATATTAAATGGTTTTAAAGTAGTTTTGGCCACTGTCACGCTGGTCTTAGCTGGTTTCTAACTGAATCATCAGGCGGAACGTCACAGTGAGCTCGCGCTTCAGCCCCGCGCTGCGGGAAACAACTGAGCAGCTGATGGCGCGTGTGCACGAGAGAGAGCCGCGCGTATCGCGGACAGGGACAGCAACACTGAACAGAGCTGCCGTTCAGGACGTTCACTTCCTCCTGGACCTGAACGAACAAATTCAAATCGCAGTTTAAATAAACAGAAAAAAGAGCGAAAAGCAAAAGAGCTCAATTCAGCAGCGCGGTGTTCTGGTGTTCAGGGAGCAAGCAGAGACGCGTCTCAAAGTCTTCTTGCTTTTGTACCGACAACAAATACATACAAAATATGTCGAAATACCCGTGTTGGAAAGTGTGTTCGAATAAATATGTGGTTATGTCTTAAGTGAAAGTAAAGATTTGCAAAAAAAAAATCGGATGTGTATCATCATAATGGATGCGTTTGTCTCTTAAAGGGACCGCGCCTAATTTACTAGCTCTGCTGTCAGAGTCTTTAATGTATGAAAATGAAAGTAAATCACTCACTGCTCTTGACTGAATTACCTTGTAGTACAAGAATTTATCCAAAGTCAATCCAAAAATCAGATAGAATTGTTTTACTAGTGGGTGCAGGCCACTAGTTCATTTATGTAAGTGAGTATGGCAAAATAGTGATCTGTGAAATATTATACCCACTAATTCTTCATACAGTAGGCTACCAGTGAAATTTATTTAAAAAAATAATAATTAAGGACCTGCCCATGTTTTGCTTAAGTGTTTCTTTCTTTAATTGTTAATGCAACCTTTTCACACCACAGACTGAACCAAATGAAGCATTTCTTGCTTGGTAACTGTTCAACAAAGTATTGATAGTTGTGTAAATATTGTCATACTGACAGTCTGAAGTTTTGGTTGATTCCATTACATATCTTTTTATCAAAGTTATCCGAAATTATCAAGATGAATTTGTTCTGAGTTATTGTCATATATTATTACCACTTTCTAAACTACAGCAAATAAACTGTGATTATGTGAGAAATGTTGAAGGTGTCTGAATACATTTTGGTTTGATTGTGTATTTTATCTTACAGTGAAGACTATGCAGTGCTATTTTACATGAACAAAAACAAACTTAAAAAAAGTAAACATTATGTAAATAGCACAAATAAATAAATAGAATGAACATACAGTACAAATTAAACAATTTTAAACAGTGTGTAACTGCATCATCTATACAAACCATTGTGCTTGGACCCCTTATGATCTCCTTGATTTAAAATGCATTGTTTCAGTAATCTTGTGTGTCGTTGCCCACAACGCGACGGTGGCAGGACTGTGAAATACATACACGAGAAAAATAGGCATGACTTATTTCACATCCAGCTAGACAACCCTGTCATAGCTGTTATCATAGCCCAGGCTTTTTATTAAAAAAATAAAACAGCAAGGGAGCATGGAAAAAGACTGTTGCAGGTGTATTTTTTTATGGCATTATTATTTGTATTAATTTTGCAGCGGGGCAACTCAATGTTGGGCACACATGTACTTTGGCTCTTTTGCTCCATGGCCAAGATGGCCAAGCCAACATCAAAGTTAGTTCACTAACTTTTAATTAAGTTGGCTTGAGAAAGCCAACTTACTGAAATCCGTCTTAAACTTAATATTATTATTATTATTCTTTTTCTGAGACTAAATTTTCTGACTGCTACTCCTCCTAGACCGTTAACTCTACAGACTCCAAACTCAGCCCAGCTCTTCAGACTGATCTCGCCGGGTGTGCTATATCTTTTCTAACTAATCGGACTTACGGTTTTCATAAAAATGAAGATTAAAAATCATAAAAATCCCATAGACTTGCATTGAAAAGCCTCTGCTCAACTGAACATTCCGTCAAACTCCAACTGTCAAAAATTCAAATCAAAACACACTGAAGCCCATTAGACTCAATCAGACTTCCTATGTACTACTATTAACCCATTCAAACTCATTCAAACTAATCTATCTATCTATCTATCTATCTTCTGACTGTTTCTATCTATCTATCTATCTATCTATCTATCTTCTGACTGTTTCTATCTATCTATCTATCTATCTATCTATCTATCTATCTATAATCTGACTGTTTCTAATCTATCTATCTATCTATCTATCTATCTATCTATCTATCTATCTATCTATCTATCTATCTATCTACTGACTCTATCTATCTATCTATCTATCTATCTACTGACTCTATCTATCTATCTATCTATCTATCTATCTATCTATCTATCTATCTATCTATAATCTGACTCTTTCTGATCTAATACTTCTAATCTATCTATCTATCTATCTATCTATCTATCTATCTATCTATCTATCTATCTATCTATCTATCTATCTATTTATCTTCAAACTAATCTATCTATCTTCAAACTCATCTATCTATCTATCTATCTATCTATCTATCTATCTATCTATCTATCTATCTTCATAGCAACACTCTAGCAACTATCCAAACCAACATAGAAACCACCCAGGGTATCCTAGCAACCGCATAGCAACACCCTAGCAGCCATCCCAGATACCCTAGCAACCACGTAACAACACCCTGGCAACCATCCCAGGTTCCTTAGCAACACCTTAGCAACCACTCAGTGTACCCTAGCAACTGCATAGCAACACCTTAGCAACCACTCTGGGTACCCTAGCAACCGCATAGCAACACCCTAGCAACCATCCCAGATACCCTAGCAACCGCATAACAACACCTTAGCAACCACTTAGGGTACCCTAGCAACCGCATAACAACACCTTAGCAACCACCCGGGGTACCATAGCAACCGCATAGCAACACCCTAGCAACCACCCCGGGTACCCAAGCAACCGCATAGCAACACCCTAGCAACCATCCTTGGTACCCTAGCAACCGCATAGCAACGATCTATCAATCTCTGACAGACTATATTGCCTTCAAACTTTATGCTATTAAAACTTATTTAAAAATTTTACTATTTCAGACTGAAACCGTCAAACTTAAAACTTTTTAAACTTCTTAAACTTTTTAAACTTTTCAAACTTTTCAAACTTTCTGGTCAGGCTTTCTCAAGCCAACTTAAAGTTTGTCTTGACGAACTTTTTTATCTAGTTATGTTGGCTTGGCAACAAGCCAACATACTGTTATGCTATTTAAACTTATTATGTTGGCTTGGCAACAAGCCAACATACTGTTATGCTATTTAAACTTATTTTTATTTTTATTATTATTCTTCTGAGAAAAAAAAATTCTGAACGCTACTCCTCCTAGGGCTTTAAAGCCACAAGCCCCAAACTCGGCAGACACCTGCGGGATAGAGGGGTGGTGTGTGCTATATCTTTTCAGAGTGATCAGACTTAAAGTTTTTTTTTTATTAATTTTTAAATGTAAAAATTGTCTGAGAAAAATTGCGCCCCTACAGTTGCAATGAGATTTAGGGGAGGGGAGCAGTCAGACGAGAGAAGAATCGCTGCTGCTCAGCTCAGGCTGTCTACACGGAGCCGACAACAAGCGAATTCATTCCTATTTAAGACATTTTAAAAACGCTATTGCACGCAATCCACACCTTAGAACACACCAAGAGCTAAATTCAGATGTTTCTGAACTGTTTAAAGTAATAACATTATATATTCGCGGCAGCCAACTGCTCGCGAGCTGGCAATGTATTTCTCTGAACACTTGAAGTCCACAGAGAATTTACAGCCTTTCACATTAAAACACTGCAGCGAAACGGCACAAAACAATTAGAATAATATATATTAAATGGTTTTAAAGTAGTTTTGGCCACTGTCACGCTGGTCTTAGCTGGTTTCTAACTGAATCATCAGGCTGAACATCACAGCGAGCTGGCGATGTATTTCTCTGAACACTTGAAGTACACATTTACAGCCTTTCACATTAAAACACTGCAGCGAAACGGCACAAAACAATTTGAATAATATATTAAATGGTTTTAAAGTAGTTTTGGCCACTGTCACGCTGGTCTTAGCTGGTTTCTAACTGAATCATCAGGCGGAACGTCACAGTGAGCTCGCGCTTCAGCCCCGCGCTGCGGGAAACTGAACTGAGCAGAGCAGCTGATGGCGCGTGTGCACGAGAGAGAGCCGCGCGTAAGGAGCTCACAACGAGCGAATTCATTCTTATTTATGACCTTTTAAAAACGCGATTGCACGCAATCCACACCTTAGAACACACCAAGAGCTAAATTCAGATGTTTCTGAACTGTTTAAAGTAATAACATTATATATTCGCGGCAGCCAACTGCTCGCGAGCTGGCAATGTATTTCTCTGAACACTTGAAGTCCACAGAGAATTTACAGCCTTTCACATTAAAACACTGCAGCGAAACGGCACAAAACAATTAGAATAATATATTAAATGGTTTTAAAGTAGTTTTGGCCACTGTCACGCTGGTCTTAGCTGGTTTCTAACTGAATCATCAGGCTGAACATCACAGCGAGCTGGCGATGTATTTCTCTGAACACTTGAAGTACACATTTACAGCCTTTCACATTAAAACACTGCAGCGAAACGGCACAAAACAATTTGAATAATATATTAAATGGTTTTAAAGTAGTTTTGGCCACTGTCACGCTGGTCTTAGCTGGTTTCTAACTGAATCATCAGGCGGAACGTCACAGTGAGCTCGCGCTTCAGCCCCGCGCTGCGGGAAACTGAACTGAGCAGAGCAGCTGATGGCGCGTGTGCACGAGAGAGAGCCGCGCGTATCGCGGACAGGGACAGCAACACTGAACAGAGCTGTCGTTCAGGACGTTCACTTCCTCCTGAACGAACAAATTCAAATCGCAGTTTAAATAAACAGAAAAAAGAGCGAAAAGCAAAAGAGCTCAATTCAGCAGCGCGGTGTTCTGGTGTTCAGGGAGCAAGCAGAGACGCGTCTCAAAGTCTTCTTGCTTTTGTACCGACAACAAATACATACAAAATATGTCGAAATACCCGTGTTGGAAAGTGTGTTCGAATAAGTATGTGGTTATGTCTTAAGTGAAAGTAAAGATTTGCAAAAAAAAAATCGGATGTGTATCATCATAATGGATGCGTTTGTCTCTTAAAGGGACCGCGCCTAATTTACTAGCTCTGCTGTCAGAGTCTTTAATGTATGAAAATGAAAGTAAATCACTCACTGCTCTTGACTGAATTACCTTGTAGTACAATAATTTATCCAAAGTCAATCCAAAAATCAGATAGAATTGTTTTACTAGTGGGTGCAGGCCACTAGTTCATTTATGTAAGTGAGTATGGCAAAATAGTGATCTGTGAAATATTATACCCACTAATTCTTCATACTGTAGGCTACCAGTGAAATTGATTTTAAAAAAAATAATAATTAAGGACCTGCCCATGTTTTGCTTAAGTGTTTCTTTCTTTAATTGTTAATGCAACCTTTTCACACCACAGACTGAACCAAATTAAGCATTTCTTGCTTGGTAACTGTTCAACAAAGTATTGATAGTTGTGTAAATATTGTCATACTGACAGTCTGAAGTTTTGGTTGATTCCATTACATATCTTTTTATCAAAGTTACCCGAAATTATCAAGATGAATTTGTTCTGAGTTATTGTCATATATTATTACCACTTTCTAAACTACAGCAAATAAACTGTGATAATGTGAGAAATGTTGAAGGTGTCTGAATACATTTTGGTTTGATTGTGTATTTTATCTTACAGTGAAGACTATGCAGTGCTATTTTACATTAACAAAAACAAACTTAAAAAAAGTAAACATTATGTAAATAGCACAAATAAATAAATAGAATGAACATACAGTACAAATTAAACAATTTTAAACAGTGTGTAACTGCATCATCTATACAAACCATTGTGCTTGGACCCCTTATGATCTCCTTGATTTAAAATGCATTGTTTCAGTTATCTTGTGTGTCGTTGCCCACAATGCGACGGTGGCAGGACTGTGAAATACATACATGAGAAAAATAGGCATGACTTATTTCACATCCAGCTAGACAACCCTGTCATAGCTGTTATCATAGCCCAGGCTTTTTATTAAAAAAAGAAAACAGCAAGGGAGCATGGAAAAAGACTGTTGCAGGTGTATTTTTTTATGGAATTATTATGTGTATTAATTTTGCAGCGGGGCAACTCAATGTTGGGCACACAAGTACTTTGGCTCTTTTGCTCCATGGCCAAGATGGCCAAGCCAACATCAAAGTTAGTTCACTAACTTTTAATTCTAGTTTTTATTTTTATTTTTATTTTTTTTATTATTATTCTTATGATAAAAAAATTCTGAACGCTACTCCTCCTAGGGCTTTAAAGCCACAAGCCCCAAACTCGGCAGACACCTGCGGGATAGAGGGGTGGTGTGTGCTATATCTTTTCAGAGTGATCAGACTTAAAGTTTTTTTGTTATTAATTTTTAAATGTAAAAATTGTCTGAGAAAAATTGCGCCCCTACAGTTGCAATGAGATTTATGGGAGGAGCAGTCAGACGAGAGAAGAATCGCTGCTGCTCAGCTCAGGCTGTCTACAAGGAGCTCACAACAAGCGAATTCATTCCTATTTAAGACATTTTAAAAACGCGATTGCACGCAATCCACACCTTAGAACACACCAAGAGCTAAATTCAGATGTTTCTGAACTGTTTAAAGTAATAACATGATATATTCGCGGCAGCCAACTGCTCGCGAGCTGGCAATGTATTTCTCTGAACACTTGAAGTCCACAGAGAATTTACAGCCTTTCACATTAAAACACTGCAGCGAAACGGCACAAAACAATTAGAATAATATATTAAATGGTTTTAAAGTAGTTTTGGCCACTGTCACGCTGGTCTTAGCTGGTTTCTAACTGAATCATCAGGCTGAACATCACAGCGAGCTGGCGATGTATTTCTCTGAACACTTGAAGTACACATTTACAGCCTTTCACATTAAAACACTGCAGCGAAACGGCACAAAACAATTTGAATAATATATTAAATGGTTTTAAAGTAGTTTTGGCCACTGTCACGCTGGTCTTAGCTGGTTTCTAACTGAATCATCAGGCGGAACGTCACAGTGAGCTCGCGCTTCAGCCCCGCGCTGCGGGAAACAACTGAGCAGCTGATGGCGCGTGTGCACGAGAGAGAGCCGCGCGTATCGCGGACAGGCACAGCAACACTGAACAGAGCTGTCGTTCAGGACGTTCACTTCCTCCTGAACGAACAAATTCAAATCGCAGTTTAAATAAACAGAAAAAAGAGCGAAAAGCAAAAGAGCTCAATTCAGCAGCGCGGTGTTCTGGTGTTCAGGGAGCAAGCAGAGACGCGTCTCAAAGTCTTCTTGCTTTTGTACCGACAACAAATACATACAAAATATGTCGAAATACCCGTGTTGGAAAGTGTGTTCGAATAAGTATGTGGTTATGTCTTAAGTGAAAGTAAAGATTTGCAAAAAAAAAAATCGGATGTGTATCATCATAATGGATGCGTTTGTCTCTTAAAGGGACCGCGCCTAATTTACTAGCTCTGCTGTCAGAGTCTTTAATGTATGAAAATGAAAGTAAATCACTCACTGCTCTTGACTGAATTACCTTGTAGTACAATAATTTATCCAAAGTCAATCCAAAAATCAGATAGAATTGTTTTACTAGTGGGTGCAGGCCACTAGTTCATTTATGTAAGTGAGTATGGCAAAATAGTGATCTGTGAAATATTATACCCACTAATTCTTCATACTGTAGGCTACCAGTGAAATTGATTTAAAAAAAATAATAATTAAGGACCTGCCCATGTTTTGCTTAAGTGTTTCTTTCTTTAGTTGTTAATGCAACCTTTTCACACCACAGACTGAACCAAATTAAGCATTTCTTGCTTGGTAACTGTTCAACAAAGTATTGATAGTTGTGTAAATATTGTCATACTGACAGTCTGAAGTTTTGGTTGATTCCATTACATATCTTTTTATCAAAGTTACCCGAAATTATCAAGATGAATTTGTTCTGAGTTATTGTCATATATTATTACCACTTTCTAAACTACAGCAAATAAACTGTGATAATGTGAGAAATGTTGAAGGTGTCTGAATACATTTTGGTTTGATTGTGTATTTTATCTTACAGTGAAGACTATGCAGTGCTATTTTACATTAACAAAAACAAACTTAAAAAAAGTAAACATTATGTAAATAGCACAAATAAATAAATAGAATGAACATACAGTACAAATTAAACAATTTTAAATAGTGTGTAACTGCATCATCTATACAAACCATTGTGCTTGGACCCCTTATGATCTCCTTGATTTAAAATGCATTGTTTCAGTTATCTTGTGTGTCGTTGCCCACAATGCGACGGTGGCAGGACTGTGAAATACATACATGAGAAAAATAGGCATGACTTATTTCACATCCAGCTAGACAACCCTGTCATAGCTGTTATCATAGCCCAGGCTTTTTATTAAAAAAAGAAAACAGCAAGGGAGCATGGAAAAAGACTGTTGCAGGTGTATTTTTTTATGGAATTATTATGTGTATTAATTTTGCAGCGGGGCAACTCAATGTTGGGCACACAAGTACTTTGGCTCTTTTGCTCCATGGCCAAGATGGCCAAGCCAACATCAAAGTTAGTTCACTAACTTTTAATTCTAGTTCTAGTTATTATTCTTCTTTTTCTGAGACTAAATTTTCTGACTGCTACTCCTCCTAGACCGTTAACTCTACAGACTCCAAACTCAGCCCAGCTCTTCAGACTGATCTCGCCGGGTGTGCTATATCTTTTCTAACTGATCGGACTAACGGTTTTCATAAAAATGAAGATTAAAAATCATAAAAATCCCATAGACTTGCATTGAAAAGCCTCTGCTCAACTGAACATTCCGTAAACTCTAACTGTCAAAAATTCAAATCTAAACACACTGAAGCCCATTAGACTCAATCAGACTTCCTATGTACTACTATTAACCCATTCAAACCCATTCAAACCCATTCAAACTAATCTATCTATCTATCTATCTATCTATCTATCTATCTATCTATCTATCTATCTATCTATCTATCTATCTTCTGACTGTTTCTATCTATCTATCTATCTATCTATCTATAATCTGACTCTTTCTGATCTATCTAATACTTCTAATCTATCCATCTATCCATCTATCTATCTATCTATCTATCTTCATAGCAACACCCTAGCAACCACTCAGGGGTACCCTAGCAACCACATAGCAACACCCTAGCAACCACCCCGGGTACCCTAGCAACCACATAGCAACGCCCTACCAACCATCCAGGGTACCCTAGCAACCACATAGCAACGCCCTACCAACCATCCCGGGTACCCTAGCAACCGCATAGCAGCACCTTAGCAACCACTCAGGGTACCATAGCAACCGCATAGCAACACCTTAGCAACCACCCCGGGTACCCTAGCAAACGCATAGCAACACCCTAGCAACCACCCCGGGTACCCTAGCAACCGCATAGCAACACCCTAGCAACCATCCCAGATACCTTAGCAACCGCATAGCAACACCCTAGCAACCACTCAGGGTACCCTAGCAACCGTATAGCAGCACCTTAGCAACCACTCAGGGTACCATAGCAACCGCATAGCAACACCTTAGCAACCACCCCGGGTACCCTAGCAACCGCATAGCAACACCATAGCAACCACCCCGGGTACCCTAGCAACCACATAGCAACGCCCTAGCAACCATCCCGGGTACCCTAGCAACCGCATAGCAGCACCTTAGCAACCACGCAGGGTACCATAGCAACCGCATAGCAACACCTTAGCAACCACCCCGGGTACCCTAGCAACCGCATAGCAACACCCTAGCAACCACCCCGGGTACCCTAGCAAACGCATAGCAACACCCTAGCAACCATCCCAGATACCTTAGCAACTGAGTAGCAACACCCTAGCAACCACTCAGGGTACCCTAGCAACTGCATAGCAACACCCTAGCAACCACCCGGGGTACCCTAGCAACCGCATAGCAACACCCTAGCAACCACCCCGGGTACCCAAGCAACCGCATAGCAACACCCTAGCAACCATCCTTGGTACCCTAGCAACCGCAGAGCAACGATCTATCAATCTCTGACAGACTATATTGCCTTCAAACTTTATGCTATTAAAACTTGTTTAAAAATTGTACTATTTCAGACTGAAACCGTCAAACTTAAAACTTTTTAAACTTCTTAAACTTTTTAAACTTTTTAAACTTTTCAAACTTTTCAAACTTTTCAAATTTTCTGGTCAGGCTTTCTCAAGCCAACTTAAAGTTTGTCTTGACGAACTTTTTTATCTAGTTATGTTGGCTTGGCAACAAGCCAACATACTGTTATGCTATTTAAACTTCTTCTTTTTCTTCTTATTATTATTTTTCTGAGACTAAACGCTACTCCTCCTAGGGCTTTAAAGCTACAAGCCCCAAACTCGGCAGACACCTGCGGGATAGAGCGGTGCTTGTTGCTATATCTTTTCAGAGTGATCAGACTTATAGTTTTTTTTTAATTAATTTTTAAATATCAATTCCCATAGACTTCCATTGTCTGAGAAAAATCGCGCCCCTACTGGTTGCAATACCCGGAGTTTTGTTTACTTTCGCTTTTAAACAAGTTAAAAATATAAGTAAATAATACAATTTCCCTCAACCTGACACGCTAAACCAACATATGTGATTATTACAGGGGTCAGGGCTCATTAATAATTGATTTCTGGGCAGAGACCAGTCAGACGAGAGAAGAATCACGGCTGGTCAGCTGCTGGAGGATTGTCTCAACACGGAGCTCACAACGAGCGAATTTATTCTTATTTAAGACATTTTAAAACGGCGATTGCACGCAATCCACACGTTACAACACACCAAGAGCTAAATTCAGATGTTTCTGAACTGTTTAAAGTATTAACATGATATATTCGCGGCAGCAACTGCCCGCGAGCTCGCTATGTATTTCTCTGAACACTTGAAGAGAATTTACAGCCTGTCACATTAAAACACTGCAGCGAAACGGCACAAAACAATTAGAAGAATATATTACACACATGAAAATGAGTGTTTATATGTGCTTGTGAGATTTCTCTGTCAGTCTGAACGTCGCAGCGAATGCTCAGCGTTGCATAACATGGTAAAGCAGGGAGCTACACTGAGACCAAAAGGGTCGCAGGCATCACTGATTATTTTTGTACCTACTTATGTGTTATGCTATGATTTAATATGACCATTTATTAAAACAGAAATGTGTATTTTAAGAATACGTTTTATAACGTGCTCCGAGCATTCAACACATCAAGTTGGCTTCAGCCCAGCGCTGCGGGAAACTGATGGCGCGTGTGCACGAGAGAGAGCCCTGCGTCTCGCGGACAGGGACAGCAACACACTGACAAGCTAAACCAACATATGTTAATTATTATTACCCGATCGGATCTCATTAATACATTATGTCTCAGGCCAAAGAACCGAGAGAAAGACGAGAGAAATGAGCACTTCATCAGCAGCCCATATGACAGCGTAATACAGTTTATGAATACTGGAAGGAAAAAAAGTCAGGACAGCCTTTTAAATTAAAACAGTGCAGCGAATCAACACAAAACAATTCTAAGAATATATTATAGAGATCAAAATGAGTGCTTGTGTGATTTTTTTTTTTTTTTTTGTCTTAGGTGAAAATAACATCCATCTCTCCAGCTTCAGAGGACAGTGGTCGGTAGATCGGTCAAATCAAGTACACGATTACTTCAAAATTCATAATAGCTTGACTTGAGAGTTATTTAGTAATTAATGTCAGGAGTGCAAAATAATAAATCCGTATTATGCCACATTTTGAATAGAAATTCACCACTCATTTATATTCAGTTACATATCTGATTAGTACATGGGTTAGGGCTCATTAATAATTTATTTCTGGGCAGAGAGCAGTAAAAAGGACGAGACAAGAATCACGGCTGATCAGCTCATTGTCTAAACGGAGCTCACAACGAGCGAATTTATTCTTATTTAAGACCTTTTTAAAACATGTTATTACTTTAAACAGTTCAGAAACATCTGAATTTAGCTCTTGGTGTGTTCTAATGGGTAGATTGCGTGCAATCGCCGATATAATTTAATTTGAAAAGGTCTTAAATAAGAATAAATTCGCTCCCTTGGTCGCAGCCTTGGTCTGCTCTGATCTTCATTTACAAACACGTCATTAAAATGAACTGTAACTCCATGAATACACAACGAAGAGACATGAGAGATATATCTATAGAAAGCTTGACATGTCTACTTTTAAACCAAACAAGTGCTGCCGAACAAATATTCTGTGATAAAGTAATCCATATCAAAACAACGCAATGTCCTTTTTTCACGTCTAATGTGTATGGAAGGCCAAGAGGGTCAAATACACGTGAAAAATCAGCGGGTATTTAACGTGTATTTCACGTGTTAAATACACGTGAAGTAAACGTTAAAAATCAGTTCGAAGAGGTCAATGTCATTGCCTGCTGAGGACTTGGGTCAAACCACTTCTGTGAGCTTAGAGGGCTGTACCATTCATAGACAGGCAACCACCATTTAACATGCTATAGATCAGCTTATTCAGCCTTATTATGTAGTCTTTTTTCTTTTCTGTTTTGTATAGCCTATAGAAATAATATATTTAAGTTTCAGTTTTATTAAAAAAATATTTTATAATAAATATTAATAAACATTTTGTGGTGATAGTATAAAGTTTATAAAAGTTACAGTATTTTGTAATGAAACAGGACTTTTTGTTTTGCTCTTGACACGTCTAAGTATACTATATATAGTGTCCCTTCTTAAATTTTTCAGTAATGTGTGATAACTTAAAATATGTTGTCAGTACTATTAAAATAAGATTAAATTGAATGGTATTTAGGAGATTATGGTTTTTGCATGACTTATTTTGCATTCAGCTAGACAACCCTGTCTTAGCTGTTATCATAGCTTAGGCCTTTTATTAAAAAAGAAAACAGCAATGGACCATGGAAAAAGAATGTTGCAGGTGTATTTTTTTATTTACATTACACTTACATTTATTCATTTAGCTGACGCTTTTATCCAAAGCGACTTACAATTGTTATATATGTCAGAGGTCGCACGCCTCTGGAGCAACTAGAGGTTGAGTGTCTTGCTCAGGGACACATTGGTATTTTATGGTATTATTATTTTATTTTTTTTGCAGCGGGGCAACTCAAGAATGTTGGGCACACAAGTACTGTGGCTCTTTTGCCCCATGGCCAAGATGGCCAAGCCAACATCAAAGTTAGTTCACTAACTTTTAATTCTAGTTATGTTGGCTTGGCAACAAGCCAACATACTGTTATGCTATTTAAACTTATTTTTATTTTTATTATTATTCTTCTGAGAAAAAAAATTCTGAACGCTACTCCTCCTAGGGCTTTAAAGCCACAAGCCCCAAACTCGGCAGACACCTGCGGGATAGAGGGGTGGTGTGTGCTATATCTTTTCAGAGTGATCAGACTTAAAGTTTTTTTGTTATTAATTTTTAAATGTAAAAATTGTCTGAGAAAAATTGCGCCCCTACAGTTGCAATGAGATTTAGGGGAGGGGAGCAGTCAGACGAGAGAAGAATCGCTGCTGCTCAGCTCAGGCTGTCTACACGGAGCCGACAACAAGCGAATTCATTCCTATTTAAGACATTTTAAAAACGCTATTGCACGCAATCCACATGTTAGAACACACCAAGAGCTAAATTGAGATGTTTCTGAACTGTTTAAAGTAATAACATGATATATTCGCGGCAGCCAACTGCTCGCGAGCTGGCGATGTATTTCTCTGAACACTTGAAGTCCACATTTACAGCCTTTCACATTAAAACACTGCAGCGAAACGGCACAAAACAATTAGAAGAATATATTACACACATGAAAATGAGTGTTTATATGTGCTTGTGAGATTTCTCTGTCAGTCTGAACGTCGCAGCGAATGCTCAGCGTTGCATAACATGGTAAAGCAGGGAGCTACACTGAGACCAAAAGGGTCGCAGGCATCACTGATTATTTTTGTACCTACTTATGTGTTATGCTATGATTTAATATGACCATTTATTAAAACAGAAATGTGTATTTTAAGAATACGTTTTATAACGTGCTCCGAGCATTCAACACATCAAGTTGGCTTCAGCCCAGCGCTGCGGGAAACTGATGGCGCGTGTGCACGAGAGAGAGCCGTGCGTCTCGCGGACAGGGACAGCATTAGCAACACACTGACAAGCTAAACCAACATATGTTAATTATTATTACCCGATCGGATCTCATTAATACATTATGTCTCAGGCCAAAGAACCGAGAGAAAGACGAGAGAAATGAGCACTTCATCAGCAGCCCATATGACAGCATAATACAGTTTATGAATACTGGAAGGAAAAAAAGTCAGGACAGCCTTTTAAATTAAAACAGTGCAGCGAATCAACACAAAACAATTCTAAGAATATATTATAGAGATCAAAATGAGTGCTTGTGTGATTTTTTTTTTTGTCTTAGGTGAAAATAACATCCATCTCTCCAGCTTCAGAGGACAGTGGTCGGTAGATCGGTCAAATCAAGTACACGATTACTTCAAAATTCATAATAGCTTGACTTGAGAGTTATTTAGTAATTAATGTCAGGAGTGCAAAATAATAAATCCGTATTATGCAACATTTTGAATAGAAATTCACCACTCATTCATATTGAGTTACATATTTGATTAGTACAGGTGTTAGGGCTCATTAATAATTTATTTCTGGGCAGAGAGCAGTAAAAGGGACGAGACAAGAATCACGGCTGATCAGCTCAGTCATTGTCTAAATGGAGCTCACAACGAGCGAATTTATTCTTCTTTAAGACCTTTTTAAAACATGTTATTACTTTAAACAGTTCAGAAACATCTGAATTTAGCTCTTGGTGTGTTCTAATGGGTAGATTGCGTGCAATCGCCGATATAATTTAATTTGAAAAGGTCTTAAATAAGAATAAATTCGCTCCCTTGGTCGCAGCCTTGGTCTGCGCTGATCTTCATTTACAAACACGTCATTAAAATGAACTGTAACTCCATGAATACACAACGAAGAGACATGAGAGATATATCTATAGAAAGCTTGACATGTTTACTTTTAAACCAAACAAGTGCTGCCGAACAAATATTCTGTGATAAAGTAATCCATATCAAAACAACGCAATGTCCTTTTTTCACGTCTAATGTGTATGGAAGGCCAAGAGGGTCAAATATACGTGAAAAATCAGCGGGTATTTAACGTGTATTTCACGTGTTAAATACACGTGAAGTAAACGTTAAAAATCAGTTTGAAGAGGTCAATGTCATTGGCTGCTGAGGACTTGGGTCAAACCACTTCTGTGAGCTTAGAGGGCTGTAGGCTGCCATTCATAGACAGGCAACCACCATTTAACATGCTATAGATCAGCTTATTCAGCCTTATTATTTAGTCTTTTTTCTTTTCTGTTTTGTATAGCCTATAGAAATAATATATTTAAGTTTCAGTTTTATGAAATATTTATTTTATAATAAATATTAATAAACATTTTGTGGTGATAGTATAAAGTTTATAAAAGTTACAGTATTTTGTAATGAAACAGTACTTTTTGTTTAGCTCTTGACACGCCTAAGTATACTATAAATAGTGTCCCTTCTTAAATTTTTCAGTAATGTGTGATAACTTAAAATATGTTGTCAGTACTATTAAAATAAGATTAAATTGAATGGTATTTAGGAGATTATGGTTTTTGCATGACTTTTTTTGCATTCAGCTAGACAACCCTGTCTTAGCTGTTATCATAGCTTAGGCTTTTTATTAAAAAAGAAAACAGCAATGGACCATGGAAAAAGACTGTTGCAGGTGTATTTTTTTATTTACATTACACTTACATTTATTCATTTAGCTGACGCTTTTATCCAAAGCGACTTACAATTGTTATATATGTCAGAGGTCGCACGCCTCTGGAGCAACTAGAGGTTAAGTGTCTTGCTCAGGGACACATTGGTATTTTATGGTATTATTATTTTATTTTTTTGCAGCGGGGCAACTCAAGAATGTTGGGCACACAAGTACTGTGGCTCTTTTGCCCCATGGCCAAGATGGCCAAGCCAACATCAAAGTTAGTTCACTAACTTTTAATTCTAGTTAAGTTGGCTTGAGAAAGCCAACTTACTGAAATCCGTCTTAAACTTATTATTATTATTCTTCCTTTTCTGAGACTAAAACTTCTGACTCTAACTCCTCCTAGAGCTTTAACTCTACAGACTCCAAACTCGGCCCAGCTCTTCAGACTGATCTCCCCGGGTGTGCTATATCTTTTCTAACTGATCGGACTTACGGTTTTCATAAAAATGAAGATTAAAAATCATAAAAACTCCCATAGACTTACATTGAAAAGCCTCTGCTCATCTGAACATTCCGTCAAACTCCAACTGTCAAAAATTCAAATCTAAACACACTGAAGCCAATTAAACTCATAGTCTATGTACCGTGTACATATTCTATGTACTATTACTAACCCATTCAAACTCATTCAAATTCATCTATCATATCATATCTATCTATCTATCTATCTATCTATCTATCTAAATATCTATCTTCTGACTGTTTCTAAATATCTATCTATCTATCTATCTATCTATCTATCTATCTATCTATCTATCTATCTATCTATCTATAATCTGACTGTTTCTAATCTATCTATCTATCTATCTATCTATCTATCTATCTATCTATCTATCTTCTGACTGTTTCTAAATATCTATCTATCTATCTATATATCTATCTATAATCTGACTGTTTCTAATCTATCTATCTATCTATAATCTGTCTGTTTCTAATATATCTATCTATCTATCTATCTATCTATCTATCTATAATCTGTCTGTTTCTAATCTATCTATCTATCTATAATCTGACTGTTTCTAATCTATCTATCTATCTATCTATGTATCTATCTATCTATCTATCTATCTATCTATCTATCTATAATCTGTCTGTTTCTAATCTATCTATCTATCTATCTATCTATCTATCTATCTATCTATAATCTGTCTGTTTCTAATCTATCTATCTATCTATCTATAATCTGACTGTTTCTAATCTATCTATCTATCTATCTATCTATCTATCTATCTATCTATCTATCTATCTATCTATCTATAATCTGACAGTTTCTAATCTATCTATCTATCTATCTATCTATCTATCTATCTATATTCAAACTCATCTATCTAGCTAGCTATCTATCTATCTATCTATCTATCTATCTATCTATCTAGCTAGCTATCTATCTTCATAGCAACACTCTAGCAACTATCCAAACCAACCTAGAAACCACCCAGGGTATCCTAGCAACCACATAGCAACACCTTAGCAACCACTCAGGGTACCCTAGCAACCGCATAGCAACACCCTAGCAACCATCCCAGATACCCTAGCAACCGCATAGCAACACCTTAGCAACCACTCGGGGTACCCTAGCAACCGCATAGCAACACCCTAGCAACCATCCCAGATACCCTAGCAACCGCATAGCAACACCTTAGCAACCACTCAGGGTACCCTAGCAACCGCATAGCAACACCCTAGCAACCATCCCAGATACCCTAGCAACCGCATAGCAACACCCTAGCAACCACTCCGGGTACCCTAGCAACCGCATAGCAACACCCTAGCAACCATCCCAGATACCCTAGCAACCGCATAGCAACACCTTAGCAACCACTCAGGGTACCCTAGCAACCACATAGCAACACCCTAGCAACCATCCCAGATACCCTAGCAACCGCATAGCAACACCTTAGCAACCACTCAGGGTACCCTAGCAACCGCATAGCAACACCCTAGCAACCACTCTGGGTACCCTAGCAACCGCATAGCAACACCTTAGCAACCACTCCGGGGACCCTAGCAACTGCATAGCAATTATCAAACTTTTTAACTTAACTTAAAATTTAATTTTAAACTCTTTAAACTGGCCAGGCTTTCTCAAGCCAACTTAAAGTTTGTCTTGACGAACTTTTTTATCTAGTTATTATTATTCTTCTGAGACTAAATTTTCTGACTCTAACTCCTCCTAGACCGTTAACTCTACAGACTCCAAACTCAGCCCAGCTCTTCAGACTGATCTCGCCGGGTGTGCTATATCTTTTCTAACTGATCGGACTAACAGTTTTCATAAAAATGAAGATTAAAAATCATAAAAATCCCATAGACTTGCATTGAAAAGCCTCTGCTCAACTGAACATTCCGTGAACTCCAACTGTCAAAAATTCAAATCTAAACACACTGAAGCCCATTAGACTCAATCAGACTTCCTATGTACTACTACTAACCCATTCAAACTCATTCAAACTCATCTATCAATCTATCTATCTATCTATCTATCTATCTATCTATCTATCTATCTATCTATCTATCTATCTTCTGACTGTTTCTATCTATCTATCTATCTATCTATCTATCTATCTATCTATCTATCTATCTATCTATCTATATTCAAACTATCTATCTATCTATCTATCTATCTATCTATCTATCTATCTATCTATCTATATTCAAACTATCTATCTATCTATCTATCTATCTTAAGACTTTTTCTATCTATCTATCTATCTATCTATCTATCTATCTATCTATCTATCTATCTATCTATCTATCTATCACCCGACTTTTTCTATCTATCTATCTATCTATCTATCTATCTATCTATCTTCAAACACATCTATCTATCTATATTAAAACTTATCTATCTATCTATCTATCTATCTATCTATCTATCTATCTATCTATCTATCTATCTATCTATCTTCTGACTGTTTCTATCTATCTATCTATCTATCTATCTATCTATATTCAAACTATTTATCAATCTATCTATATTCAAACTCTATCTATCTATCTATCTATCTATCTATCTATCTATCTATCTATCTATCTATCTATCTATCTTCTGACTGTTTCTATCTAGCTATCTATCTATCTACTGACTGTTTCTATCTATCTATCTATCTATCTATCTATCTATCTATCTATCTATCTATCTATCTATCTATCTATCTATCCTAACAACATGCTAATCATGCTAAAATCATGCTACCAACATGCTAATCATGCTAAAATCATGCTAGCAACATGCTAGTCGCATGCTAATCATGCTAAAATAATGCTAGCAACATGCTAATCATGCTAAAATAATGCTAGCAACATGCTAGTCGCATGCTAGTCATGCTAGAGACATGCTAGCAACATGCTAGCAACATGCTAATCATGCTAAAAATCATGCTAGCAACATGCTAGTCATGCTAGAGAAATGCTAGCAACATGCAAATCATGCTAAAATCATGCTAGCAACATGCTAGTCGCAGACTAATCATGCTAAAACCATGCTAGCAACATGCTAATCATGCTAAAATCATGCTAGCAACATGCTAGTCGCATGCTAATCATGCTAAAATCATGCTAGCAACATGCTAGTCGCATGCTAATCATGCTAAAATCATGCTAGCAACATGCTAATCATGCTAAAATCATGCTAGCAACATGCTAATCATGCTAAAATCATGCTAGCAACATGCTAGTCGCATGCTAATAATGCTAAAATCATGCTAGCAACATGCTAATCATGCTAGAATCATGCTAGTCGCATGCTAATCATGCTAAAATCATGTTAGCAACATGCTAGTTGCATGCTAATCATGCTAAAATCATGCTAGCAACATGCTAATCATGCTAAAATCATGCTAGCAACATGCTAGTCGCATGCTATTCATGCTAAAATCATGCTAGCAACATGCTAATCATGCTAAAATCATGCTAGCAACATGCTAGTCGCATGCTAATCATGCTAAAATCATGCTAGCAACATGCTAATCATGCTAAAATCATGCTAGCAACATGCTAGTCGCATGCTAGAAACATGCTAATCATGCTAACAACATGCTAGCGACATGCTAGTAACTTGCTATTCATGCTAGCAACATGCTAGTAACTTGCTAATAATGCTAACGACATGGCTAGTCACTTGGTAACTATGCTAGCGACATGCTAGCTACATGCTAATCATGCTAGAAACATGTTAATCATGCTAGCAACATGTTAGTCGCATGCTAATCATGCTAGAAACATGTTAGAGACATGCTAGTAATTTGCTAATCATGCTAGCGACATGGCTAGTCACTTGCTAATTATGCTAGCGACATGCTAGATACCTTGCTAATCATGCTAAGCACATGCTTGTCCCATGGTAGTCACTTGCTTGTAATGCTAGCAATATGTTAATCACTGTCATTTTAATACTTCTTAAACTTTTTAATCTTTTTAAACTTTTTAAACTTTTCACATTTTCAAACTTTTCAAACTTTCTAAACTTTTCACACTTTTCAAACTTTCTGGTCAAGCTTTCTCAAGCCAACTTAAAGTTTGTCTTGACGAACTTTTTTATCTAGTTATTATTATTATCATTTCGTTCTGGTTGAAAATTAAGATAGATTTTTCGTTTCCGTGGGTAAACAAATGGGCTTATGCTTTAATATTTGTTACACATGTGTGAGCAGCTTATTATATATGAATTACAGCTGATTATATATGAATTATGTATTAGCCTCTACAACAGCCAAAATTATGAAGAAACGTTAATGTTACTAATTTACCCACGCAAAAATAGCAAGCTAATTTTGTAACCCACTAACAAAAAAATACGAAAAATCAAGCTTAGTTTTCTAATAGGCTAATAATAATAATAATAATAATAATAATAATAATTATTATTATTATTTCATTCTGTTTAGCAAACGGGTAATTTTTCATATTTTTTGTTAGTGGGTTAAAAAATGTGCTTGCTATTTGTGCGTGGGAAGCCCTAAAAATGAATACAAATAAAACAATCGAAAACAAATTTTACTGAGACAATCGAAAACAAAATCGTGTTTATTAATTCGTAAATTCAACAAGAGTTTTCCCGTCTCTCTCGTCAGAGCTCATCACACACACAGCGCTTAATTAGTCGTTTTAACGAGAAAATATCTCGTAGCCTATTTATGAGAAAAGATGACGTTAAAACGACATAACATCTCGTTATTACGACATAAGTGAGTGGAGAAAATAATATGTGTGTAATGTTATGCGTCACCGAACTGATCACAATTAACCATGGTGGAAAACAATTCTCTGTTCAGAAAGCTAGAGATATAATTACAAATTAGAGAGGGCAGGCATAATAGCCTACATTATTTGTACTTTTATTCGGGCCATAAAAGTTAGGCCTGACAGGTTTCGGCCTGAGCCCGACAAGTACATTTTGATTGACAGCTTTTTTTAAAGCCCGAACCCGTTTACAGCCCGACATTATTCAAATGTGCGCACGCCAGCTCTTTTGCCTTTTATCAAGAATGAGTCATTTATACATGTTTTAACATAATTTATTCATAACTGACATAGACTAGACCACTTGGAAGTTGGAATAAAGAAATAAAATAAGTCCTCTGTGACATCGTAACATTTCAGCACTCTAAATAGACATAGACATAGTTTTTGTGGAGGAAAATGATTGAATACACTGTAGATGTTTCTGCGCTCACTGATGGTGCATCATTATATAGGGAGTCGTGGCCTAATGGTTGAGAGAGTTGGACTCCCAATCAAAGGGTTGTGGGTTCTAGTCTCGGGCTGGCAGGAATTGTGGGTTGGAGGAGTGCATGTACAGTTCTCTCTCCACCTTCAATACCACGACTTAGGTGCCCTTGAGCAAGGCACTGAACCCCCAACTGCTCCCAGGGTGCCGCAGCATAAATGGCTGCCCACTGCTCCGGGTGTGTGTTCACAGTGTGTGTGTGTGTGTGTTCACTGCTCCGGGTGTGTGTTCAGAGTGTGTGTGTGTGTGTTCACTGCTCCGGGTGTGTGTTCACTTCTCTGTGTGTGTGTGTGTGTGTGTTCACTGCTCTGTGTGTGTGCACTTTGGATGGGTTAAATGCAGAGCATGAATTCTGAGTATGGGTCTCCATACTTGGCTGAATGTCACGTCACTTTATTATTCACTCATTATTCTCATTATAAACAAGGTCAAAACTTTTCCACACCTCAGACTTTGCTTTAGTTGCTGGTGCAACCAAAATGTAATCGCCAGAGGCAAGCCTCCGTTACACCTAGCAACCATTTTCACATCTTTCTCGCGCTACACTGTAAAAACTAAAGGTTCCTGCAGGCACCTTTTGGGGTTCTTCACTTCGCCACACCGGTGGAACCGTCTGAAGAGCCTCTAGGCACCGCTCTAAATGGGGGTGGTTCTCTGAGGAACTTTCAATGGTTCCTGGAGGAACCCTTTTATTATGATGGCCAGGAACCACCTGGGGTGCTTCAAGGCACCATTTGCCTAATTTCAGTTCTTTAATGCCCCCCCCCCCACTGGTTTATTTGTCCTGCTGTTGACCTTTTTAATGATTAAAAATAAAACAAATGCGTATAAAACAGTTTATTGATAAACAACAACAATTTCCATAATCACAATACTGCACATCACAATCCCATTCATGGCAAAATCAGTGTTAATACTGCTATAAACAACAACAACAAAAAGCATTTACACCTTGGTTAAAATTAGAAACAAATAAATGTGACTCAATAATCTTAGAACTTAAAAAAAAACATTTTAGGTACCTAAAACAATGATTTAAATTTTAGACACAATGCAATTAATAGTAACATATTCTCTCCTGTTCTAAATAGTGGTAACTGAGTGGGAGAATTCACACAAGACATTTCAAGAAATTGATAAGCCTCAAGATAGATGTATTTAGCTTAATAAACCAGTTTCTCAGCAGTGTAAGTTGTTATAGTTGGGTTAATTCTTATTTACTCAAATAGCAAAATGAAAAACTCTACAATAGCATTTTCACAACTTTAAATCAAAGAAAATAATCTGTCAGAGACTGATAACAGCAGTCAGAAGAGAGAACAATGTCAAATTTAGCATCCCTCCCAAAGACTCTTGGATTAGAAACACCCTTGCATTAGCATTAACTATTTTTTAATATATATATATATATATATACAAACATTGTGAGGATTTACGATACAAACACAGCTGAAACACATCATCAGTCTTGTGAAAATTGTCCATGATCTCCTCCTGAATGACCAACAGATACAGCAGAAAAATAGTGCGCTTTAGTGAGCTTTTAATTGCTTTTCTGTATAATGTTGAACAGAACACAGTTACTCATAGTAAGGTGAACTCATGTCGGCAGGTTCATCAGCAAGAAGCTCCTCACCATCAGGAAAGTCTGCAGTGCTGCTCTCACCAAATGGGTCCTCTGTTATTACCACAGCTGTTCTGAGATTATGTGTAGGCTGTTCATTGAAAAAAAGAGTGATTTACATAAAAATAAATAATAAAATATTTACATTTATTCATTTAGCACAGGTATTTTTTTATTATCTTAAAAATGAGGAACACCACATGAATTATTTATGTCATATTATTGCATTGAATAATGGTTGTAGACTAATTAAGTACACAATGTGTCTATAATGTGTGTGTGTACACTACATATGTCTACACACATGGACAAACTCATACTTACCTCATCATATACAGTCCAGGACAGCAGGATCATCATGTAACAGGAAGGGCAATGGTATAATTTCTCTAAAATAAAAAATAAATAAAAAAGAACTGTTAATAACCTATAAATGGGGTTAAGTGAGGTTAACTTCGGGAGCAGGGCCACACCTCAAACAATCACCTGACTTCCAAACCTCCATACCAGGCCACCTCACACCACTCTGCTAGTCTCGTTCTCGAGAACCCACCCTTCCCTCCCTTTCTCATCCATTCAACCAACCTTATCCCACATTATATTTCTATCAGGTTGTATCAGGGGGTCCTCATTGTCTTGCCTAAATATACGCTAGAGACGGTACCCCCACCCTGAGTCTCCCTGAGCCATCAATTCAAGATGCCCTGATCAACCTGACCATCATCCCATTCCCTCGACCCCTTCATCCTCTTTCTACTCTTCCCCAGTTGCATAGTTGGTTTGTGGCGTGGTCCTAGCTAGTGAAATAATTGAATGTTTTAGAAGGGTTTCTGGTGTGTGTCTGCAACCGTTCACTTGTTTACACACCTGCAAAAGATGGGGTACGTCCAGAGAGGTCTGTTTATTGTCAGTCAGCATCAGACATCAGCAGCTGTCTGTCCACTGCCTCACAGGTGTCCACTACAGAGACACATTTCTTCATTTACTGCTGAATAAAAAAGAACATATGGGTAGTTTTTTTATTGTTTAATTCAGTTCAGTGTAACAGTGTATCATATATAATTTTGGATTAGGCCAAGCTGAAACAATATTTCAGTTATTTCAATGTCAAATAAATAATGAAATACTTACGTGGTGCTGCTCTGTGAAGCTTTGAGACTTTAAGAGAAGTCATACTGGATTTTCTGAGGAGAGAAAATTATCAAAACCAGTTTAAGTACGTTATGTGCAAATGTAACGTACGTTAACATGGATGTGTAACTATTTAACAAACGTAAACGAAAGAGTTACAATCAATAAACACGTAAACACGTAAACATCATGCGTACACCAAACTAATAATTATTGTTTGTTACCTTGTGTTTGTGGTCCCCATTTTGTCCCACAATGTGCATTAGACTCGTAAGCATCGCGGCTATTAAATTAATGGTTAAAACAAACATACAACCCCCCCCCCCCCCCCCCCCAAAAAAAATCATACAGTCTAATGTGTCAGTGTAGGAATTAGTATACAAATAATAAACCTGTGTATTTATTTCGGAGTCTTTACTCACCTTGTGCAGCAGTTGTTTCTTACTCTCTGAATGGAGATGGAGCCGTTACTTCTTTGTATTTGAAATCGCTCTTCCACGCACGCGCGCGTGAGCAAACAGTAGGAGCTCGAGGACGCGTCCAAACCTCATGCATTTTCTTCTTGACAACAGCTGAACAATTATTTCTGAATAATTTAAACTTATTTTATTAGGCAAATAAAAAAAAAAAAAAAAAAAAAAAACTCTAAATATTACTATTGTACCGATTGTTATAATTAGAATATTTTTTTCAATCATATTTTTAATGTTTGCTTTAAAGTTTCAAGGTAAACTATCCACCTTCAAATGATTTAACATTTAGCCTATTTCAATAAAACTATTTTATTTATTTATTTATTAATGTTGTGACAGAACAAGTGTGAAGATTTTTACATTTAGTTTTTTTTTTCACATGGAAAGTGCCACAAAAGTCATTGTTCCATCACATTCCTAAAAAGTAATTATTAATAATAATAATAATCAGTAAAATTTCATTTTTGTCACATGAATCTCTTGGTTCTTCCAGATGCTGGCTTTTACAAGTGAGATCTTCCAGGAACCACTTTAATGTTAACAGAGCTTACAGTAACCCTTTTTTAAAATGTGAGTTCCTCCAGGAACCTTCAGAGCACTTTGAGGTCTCAGTGTAATGAAAGGGTGACTCCAGAACCTCAGAACTGGGAACAAAGTGCTTCAAGGATCCCATGAGTTCCTGCACGAACTGCAAAGACTCTAATGGTTCCTCCAGGAACCATGTAATGAGAAAAAGAGCTTTGAGGCACTTAAAATACATTTTAAGGTTCCTGGAGTACTCAAAAGGATACCTGAGGCACCTTTAGTTTTTACAGTGTACAGGTTTTATACAGAGATTCTTAAATTGAATTTACTACCTTTTTACCACCTATTTTACTACCATCACAATATTTTTACTACCAACATGGCTTCAAACTTCAACTGTAGCAGTGTTAAGTGTTAAGTGACAAGTAAAGAAATGAAATATCTTTCCAAAATGAATTAATAACATATTTAATCACAATTTAATGAGGCAATTATAACTTAATTTTACACTGGGAGGGAGAGATTAATTAAGTAAAATTGAGTGGCTACAGGTAGCTCTTCTCTTTTAAAGTGTATTTGCCGGTTGGCAATAGATCCACAACGAGTTAAAGACTTATACGGGATTAACCCATTTATTGTCACCACGGAATTTGCATGAGTGTGTGTGGTTTTCTACAAATACAGATAAAAAGAAAATATATATATAAATACAAATAACAACAGTGGTCACAATAAGTATAATAACAACACAGTATCTACACAGAGAATGTATTAAATACAGTAATTTAACAGTCAAATAAGAAACATGTGCAATTATATGGGAAGATGCGCTGTTAGAAATGACTAATAATGCACAGTTGAAATCAGACACCTCTCAGCGCTGAGGACAGCGATGGAGCCGCTCTGTCTAGAACATTAGTGCGCATGCGCCAAAAGAGTGCTTTAACTCTTAGAAATGAGCGATACATATTAAATATATATTAAATAAACCATATAATGATTAAATAGCACACAGATTATGTCCTTAAAACATAGCGGTAATATATGTGAGATAACTGTATGCAAATACACACGAACATCCTTACCAGCGAAGCACAGCGCTATGTTTTTTTTTTTTTTTTTGCTACAGACAGATTCATTGAGGTCGTGGGAGAGGGCTATTCTGATTGTAAAGTACCTCACCATTAATATAAAAGTGTATTATATAATTTTTATAAGTCGTTAAACGCATGTCAAGAAGTGGCACAAGTGGCGGGATAAGAGGGTGGATGATTAGCGAGGGATCCCCGGTTCGTCTAACTGTCACAACATATCGTGTGAACATATTACTGACCATTTGATAATTTCATTTATAGTCTATATTCTACTGATAACTTAAACTATGTTAAAATAAATGTTACTGTAATAATTTGAGGAATATTTAATTTGCATAGATCGTGTTGTCTTTCTTAACGCTGTATTGCACCTTCGCGTGAAGTGGAAAATCGATTCCTGAGCAATCGATACCAACTAATTCAGCACCATTACTTTGGACAGCGCTCTTGTGACGTCAGACGTAAGAGGCAGCGTGCTAAGAGCTTCCTAAGGGACACTTCGGGGAACACACTTAGGAACATAAACAACTTTGGTAAGATATATCTTTCGAGGTCTTCTTAACCCGCTAAGAGTGAGCGTTATCGGGGAACCGGGCCCTGCATGGTTTCCCATCTGTAATGTGTGGAAATGCACCCATTTAATATAGTTTCAAAACAATACAAAAACAAAATAATAATAATAATCCAGATTTCATTTTGGGGAGGGACACAAATTTTTTCCACTAACTTATCTTTTCTCATAGATGTTTTCTCGTTTAAACGAGCAATTAATCGCTGGGTGTGTGAACAAATACTCTTATTAAATTTACGAATTAAATAAACACAATTTTGTTTTCGATTGTCTTATTAAAATTTGTTTTCGATCGATTTATTTTCATTTTCGTTTTTAAGACTTCCGACGTATAAGTAGCAAGCTTATTTTTCAACATAAAAATGTTCGTTTACCCGTTTTCCAAACAGAATGAAATAATAATAATAATAATAATAATTAACCTATTATAAAATTAAGCTAGATAAAGCTTTTCATATTTTTTGTTAGTGGGTCAAAAAATGAGCTTGCTATTTGTGCGTGGGTAAATTAGTCACATTAATGTTTTTTCATAATGTCTGGCTGTGGTAGAGGCTATATTCCTTGCTAACATGCATCTCATATAAAGCACAACACTGCTCGGTTCAGCAGGATATATATTTAATAATATATAATCACTAAAACATTATTAACATATAATCAGACTAAGCTGTTTCACACATGTGAAACAAATATTAAAGCATAAGCCCATTTGTTTACCCACGAACAAAACGAAAAAATCTATCTTAAGTTTCAACCAGAACGAATTATTATTAGCCTATTATTATTATTATTATTATTGTTTTTATTATTATTATTATTATTATTATTAGCAGCCGTATTTTTCGTATTTCGATTTGTTGTTAAATCAAACTTCAGTCATTCAAATAAAGAAATGTTAAGCCGATTTTGATCTGATCATGGTCTATAGAGTCATGGGTCTGAGTTAGATAGCACTATATACACAGACTGGAAATCCTAATAAACATGCCGCTAAAATTAAAAGCATTAAAATACATTTAAAACAGTGTCGTAATAATTTGAGCAGCTTGCAGATCCTCGTTTATGTCACCAAGGACTTTATCGCTCACATAATGTACCATCTACATAATATGTCGTTATTAGGAGAAAAAGATGTCGTTTTTACGAGAAAAGATGACGTTAAAACGACATAACATCTCGTTATTACGATATAAGTGAGAGGAAAAAATAATATGTGTGTGACAGTAATGCGTCACCGAACTGATCACAATCAACCATGTCCATGGTGGAAAAACAATTCCCTGTTAGGGACATATAGATAGATAAAAAGTTAGGGATGAGAGCTTACTTCAGTTTGTACAGTTGAATTCCAGTGGGAAAAATAAATTACGTCACTTTTATAAAATGGTCTCAATTAAATTTTTGATCATTTAATGGTTTCTATTTCTTAATATCTATTGTCTAAAGACCTAAATATACAATTTAAGCCATTTCTTATTAATGTGTGACTTATTTTAGAGAACAGGAATGACCCACATATTAAAGCAAATATCCTCCTGATCCACGCTTCATTACAGTCGGTGGCGGTAATGCATCAATAAGTTAGGTTGCCAACCGCCATTAAACACCGAAGAAGAAGCAGAAGTAGTCCTTTTAGGCATAGCTTTCAGGCCTCGGGCATGCGCATACAACCTCCATCTTTTCCGTTCCGGTTTTTCCTTATATATAGTTGTATGGGATTGAGGAAGTGGCAGGTCTCAAGCACCGCATGGCATGCTTTAATACAGGAAAAAAACACCGGTTCGTACCGGTTTATTCAGGCTCTCAGTCACATCTGGATGGAGATTTCTGTTTGCGTTCACACACGGAAGGCTCTCCGACAATTTACAGCAGTTTTCTGAAAAGAAAACTCCTAAATGTAGCATTTATCACATGAACTTCACTCAGACCACTGTCATGTCATCATCGTAAGTTACTATAATAACTTTTTTCTCTTCTAACGTGTTCTAACTTTTGGTTCGCTTCTGTTATCTGTTTGGAAACAAAAATAAACCTTGTAGATATCTTTTTATTGTCATTAAGTCATAATATTTAGGATACAATCAAGAAAACAGCAACAACAAAAAAAAAATATTAGAGAAAGATCATGTATTATCTATATTATCATCAAATATATATAATCAGTGCTTCTGTATTCTCAGACTCAGACTGCTGGTTTTACTGCTGTGGACCAGCTCTTATTGCACAAGTGAGTGTGTTATTTCTGCAGTGTTTTTAATGTCAGTGTTTATGAATGAAAACATGTCAGTAATATATTGTTTATCTCCTCAGGATGTGCTTCTGTACCGCAGTCGTGTGTCCAGTGTTCACTGTCTTGTGATGAAGCACCTGTGCTGAAGAAACATGAGAGCGTCATCATTTCTATAATTCCTCCTTTACTAACAGAGCCGGACAGAGTGTACAGTGTGTCCAGTTTGTGTGATGGAGAACGGTGTTCAGTGCAAGGTTGTTTCCAGAGAGACTCACTGTATACACTGGAAATATATACCTTTGGTGACAAGACAGTGTCTGAAAAACTTGTTGATGAACCCAATTTACAGCCTGGTAAGGACTCTAACCATCCAACCCATGCATAAAAAACTAGTTTAACAATCATTTGAGTGAACTGTTCTTGAAGTTATTTTAATTCTATATACACACACTGAATAAGTTATTGATCGGTTCTCTCTCTAATTCTCCACAGACTGTAGTCCAAAGAGCAGACCAGTCAGGAAATGTAAGTAAACAACCATTTAACACCCCATCATTTTATATAAAAGTTTTCTATCAACATCTAAAACTCAAGTTATTTCTGTATTTTTCAGATGACTATGTTTACAAGCACCCTCATAATGTGATTCAAGCAACATTGCAGTTAAACTTTACCTGATGTACACATAATTCTTCGATCAAATTGATTAAACTCATGATGGTAGTAAAATATTTGATGCATGCTGATCACAATAAACAGGCGACTGAATACTTTCTTCACATAATGTGTGCTGAAGAAACTACATTCATGTTGGCAGCTCTGCGTGACATGAACATAATGCAACATATTGTTAGTCAAAAACATTGAAATTTTTAGTCCGGATACCAAGAAACCGTGATCAAATCAATGTAATCCATAAGACATTTACAGAAATGATGGCATTATTAGTGCGCATGTAAACACAGTCAATGATAGAGTTACATCTGGTGCAGGAATTCATGCAAATTCTGTTTCTTTTTCCAGATCCAAACAGTGCTGACGGGAAACTCTGTAATGAGATCCTGATCTCGCTGGCCATTTGCTTCTTGATCGCCGTCTTCCTCGAGGGAGCAAGATAATGACAATCTACACCGCAGCTACTCCTGGGCCAAAGAAGCGCTGTTCTTCATCCACTACTGCATCTATCGTCTCACACTTTATATTCCAGGACTATCAGCTTTCTCAGACCAAGAGGCCTTTCTGATCAAAAATGCACTAAATGGACCATTGTTTTATGATGCATGTTTTTATATCAGACTTCCTGCGTCTTCCTCATTCTCTCAAACATTGGTCCGCTTTAAGAGCACTGCCACTTTATATGTGCATTTCTTTTCTGGTCTTATGCTACACACACAGCATTACAAAATCTGAAATAAACTTAATTCAGTCCTAAAATAAGCACAACATAAAAAAAAGAACAAACATTCTTCAGGAGGCCTCAGACCAAATGGACATTAAAGGGACAGTTATTCTTTTTTGTAGACTCAATATGTATTTTAATATTGTATTGTATTATTTATATATATTCCATAGTTGATCTATGTTTAAAAAAAAGATTTAAATTAAATGTGTATTTAAATGTTGTCTTCAGAAGTTCTTTTGTTCGCTATTTATTTCTATAAAAATAGAAATAAAATGCAGAAGAAGCTGCAGATATAAAGCACTTTAAATTATTTTGAAGCTTCATAAGCTTTCCTAAAGAAAGGAAGGAAACACATTGTGCTTTAGTGTCTGCACAGTTCCTGAAGCAAGCTTTATTAACAGGTGCTTTACAATCCACATCACACTCAGTGATGATTCGCTGGATTAGTAATTTGGTCATTTGTTTTTGTATTTCCGTTGGTAATTATTTGCTCTCGGTCTTTTAAAAGTGATTAACAACAAAATATCCATAGTATTAGAATGAGAAATTCTAATCAAATTATTGTACCCGATGAGATATAAATAATACAAAATTCACTGTTGTTTGCGCTAGGGATGTAAACGATTAATCGACGATCGATAAATTGTTGATTAGAGATGCAATCGATTAAGGCTGTTGATGGTCGGTTAACTGATGTAATGTTGGGCTCGTGATCAGAACACGTGCGAGCGTATTATTCTGGTTGACAGGGGCGATTCTAAGATTTTCATTTTAGGGGGGCTCAGCCCCCAATAAGGGTATGATTAAAAAATTCTATTTGACTATTAGGGTAGGGTTGTATACTACTAACCTTATTGCAATCCACTATTCCATTGTATTCCCTGTATTTCATATATGGGAGTAGGAGTACTGACTGAGCCATATACAACACTGTAAAAAAAAACGAATACAGTTTTTTTAGATGTGACCAGTCACTGGAAAATTTTGAATTGGGAATGTAGATTTTTACAATAAACACTTCCTGATTCAGTATTAGGATATTCATGTTTATCCTTTGATGATACCACAGCTTTTTCTTATGAAATGTACGTGGAAATTGGCAGAAAATTAAAACAACATAAGGGTTCAATGACTGCAATGAATCTTGGGAACACAGTGGTATTGTGTGTGTGAGGCTGTCTGTTCTATTCTCACCTGACTGTTGCTCATTTGCAGACCTACTCCTGCACGACAAAAAAATGTTGTATATCCATCTACAATGAAAAATAAATTATTATATTTTATTATTATTATTAATTTTTAGCTTTTTAGCCTTTATAATCAACAATACGGTTGGTTATACATCAAGTCAGCCCCTGGAAATTTATTTCATTTCAAATCATTTAACTAACCAGCTAATATTCATTAAGAATATAGACAAAACATGTATTAATGTAATTGTCTATTGGCAATATGTTTAATCTGTTCTATATTTATTTCTATTTATTAAAAATAACACCATTATCAATTTGCCACTTCTATAAATCAATTACTTAAAAAAAAATAAAAAAAATAATAATCACAGATCCCTTTACTCTTACTCTAATATATGTATCATGATACACTAATGATTCATTATTACTTCTTACAAAATCATATTTAATAATACAAAACAAAATAACTCCACATGATGTTTCTCTCTCTGTGACATTTAGTACTTTCAGACAATGATGTGTGTCATTAATAATTTATTTTGCATGGCTGCATAATGTAATGCCGAAATACACAATAATATGTTTTGAATTTTGAAAAGTAAATTAAAATAAATCATGATCGTTTTCTAAAGTATGTTTTCATGGGTGTTAATCGCTTCATTTTTGTTGGAAGAAAAAACAACTGTCACACCGTGATAAAGGCTGAAGGTGAACGCAGCGAAGACGTATTGGTATTGGATGCGAGAACACACACACACGCACACACACACGCACACACACCTTGTACTCTCTGATGTTCGCTCTGCTCGGCGCCCCTGTGGATTGAAAAACGCGCTGAGTCCGTGCAGACTCAGATCAGGGGAGGAGCCGGAACTTGATGTTTCAAATGAGTTTTTAAAGGGGACTGAAGCGATCACTAATTAATTAATCAAATAATTTTTTAGGGGGGCTGGGCATAAGTTTAGGGGGGCTGAAGCCCCCCTAAAAAGGGCCTAGCGACGCCCCTGCTGGTTGAGTAACAACTGTTACACTTCTGAATCATGAATTAATCATCTCAAAGGCCTGTTGCAAATTAAGCCTTTTCCCATTATTATTTGATTCACGGGACCGGGCACCGGATGTCTTGCCAAGAAAAACCTTTATTCTTATATGTCAGGAGAAAAACTTTGAGAAGATGTATTAATGCCAGGTCTATGTGTTTCCATGTTTCTCTGCCGTAGTACAGTATAAGACCGAGTTTATAGTCTACATCACAGAGAGACTTCCTTGTAAGGTAGAAATTTTAGTCTTTATGCACACTTGTCATCGGACTAGCTTTCACTAAGATGGTAGCCTATTGAAATTACATTTCCAATATGCATGGAAACACTTCCAGAAATTTTAGCTTGTTACATGCAGTCATTTTGATTAAGTAAATCACATTTTAACAGCAAAAAAAAAAAACAAAAAAAAAAAAACATTGAAAATGTTCACCCCAAAAGACACAGGGCCCGGTTTCCCAATAACGCTCACTCTTAGCGTGCTAAGAAGACCTCGAAAAGATATATCATACCAAAGTTGTTTATGTTCCTAAGTGTGTTCCCCGAAGTGTCCCTAAGGAAGCTGCCTCTTACGTCTGACGTCACAAGAGCGCTGTCCAAAGTGAAGGTGCTGAATTAGTTGGTATTAGCCGTGTTTCCACTATCGAGCTAGGACTGGGCGTGCTAGTGCGTGCCAGGGCCAGTCGCGTTTCCACTGTCACTTCCGGGGCTTGATCGTGCCTCGTCGGGGCTTCCTCGGGGCCAACGGCCAGGTTTTTTCGGCCCGACGAAATCCTTGGGCCAAAGCGGGCCAGCTGGGGCTAGAGGAGGGGTTACGATCAAAGGCGGAGTTTCTCCGTGTCTGGAGAGCGTCAGCGCGGATCATTTCAGACAGATAACAGCTTTAACACAGGTATTAAAGACTTTTAAAAATCAGTTGAGCTCAAAACTCACTCTTAGTCAGCAGCAAGTGTTTGAAATAACTTGATCCAATGTGGATTATTATCACTAAACAAGGCAGAAATATTTATAAGCGATGTAAAAACTATGCACGCTAAACATTAACATTACCATGGTAAATGCAACCACTTGGAGAATTCAGACATCAGCTTCTTATTCTCTATAACAACTGTGTATTTATTAAGTAAGTTAACATTTTATCTGTCGTCTGGTTTCAAGAGTTTAGCTCCACGTTGCGTATCATCAAAATACAATAATGATTTTTGTTCGTGAGCTTTTATAAAAATAGCGAGTCTGCGCTGTGGATGATAACAGAAAGATAACAGCTAACACCAGCATTAAACACTTTTTTTTTTTAAATACGTCAAGCTCAAAACTCACTGTCAGTCAGCAGCGAGTGTTTGAAATAACTTGATCCAATGTGGATTATAATCACCATACAAGGCAAAAATATTTATAAGCGATGTAGACTATGCACGCTGGGCATTAACATTAAACATGGTAAATATAACTGCTTGAAGAAATCCGACTTCAGCTTCTTATTCTCTATCACAATCGTGTCATTATTTAGTAGGCTAACTTATATTATCTGTCACGAGACTTAGGTCTCTGCAGAGCAAAAGTGGGCGTTTATCACCATGTGGGTGTTTTGAAACTGCTGGGTGTTTCTGAATCATGCAATCTAAATTATCCCCCTTACCCAACCCCACCCCTAAACCTAACGTCACTATTACATCAACTAATCAGGTATCATGGTGTAAAAACACCTTGATCTCGTAACTCCCATTACTTTACTGCAGAGACCTATACTTGGTCACAAGCCTCGTCTCGAGAGTTTAGCTCCACGTAACCTATCATAAAAATATAATAATGTTTTTGTTCGGGAGCCTTTATAAAAAAATAAAGATATTATCATTCATTCTTATAATGTGACCTATAGGCTACTGTGACTACAAATAAACAGAAACAGACTCGACTGAATAAGCAGGCTATTTTCATAAGCGTTAAAAATAAATAAATAAAATAGAAAGTGTATTTATGTGTTATTAATTTTGAGTCTTGATAAATTAAATCAATATGATCAATGTATCACGTATTCTATAGTTAAAACATCTTTGTTTTTGAATTTGAATATATAACAAAGCATGCAAACAAACTGCCGCTTTTATCATGTTGGTTTTGTGATCGCGCATGTTCCAGTGACTTATTTCTTAGTTTTCTGATAACTTCTCTTTGATGGTGAAATAATGAGGTTGCATGACATTGTTCTGAGAGGCGTGTAAAGGGCGTGTTTTAGTGACGTGCAGCGGTGCTTCAAGCTCCACTGTGGAAACCCTCCGCTACTCTGGCCTCGGTGCTACTGGCCCGGGGCTATGAGCCCCGCCCGGCCCGCTTTAAGCCCTGGCTCGCACTGGCCCGACAGTGGAAATGCGGCTATTGATTGCTCAGGAATCGATTTTCCACTTCACGCGAAGGTGCAATACAGCGTTAAGAAAGACAACACGATCTATGCAAATGAAATATTCCTCAAATTATTACAGTAACGTTTATTTTAACACATTTTAAGTTATCAGTAAAATAGATGTAACCCAGGTTACAAGAGCCAGCACCTGTGAATAGAGAAAATATATATATTACCACATATGTAAATAAAATAAGACTATTTTATTAATATCATCCCATTATTTTATTCATATTCATATTATATATCGAATTCTCAACTTATACTAAGTGAAATAATTAATAACAGAAAATGTCTAGGAAAATAAGTACAATTAGAAACTGGCCGTTTAAGAGTAACCCCTCCCTCAAGGTTGACGTCAAAAAGAAAAACAGAAAAAGGGAGAGAACAGAAAAAGGGAGAGAACGGTGAGAAGCGGAGACATGGCGATTTAGCAAAAACAGCTTTTGAACAGAGATTTAAAGTGTTTTAAGTTAAGTCGATCTGTAAGAGAAGTGTTTTGAAATATGAGAACAGTGTTCGCTCGTTAGCAGTAAAGTGGTGCTTACATTAGACGATTGCGATTGCACTGGATCTGAAGAAAATAGGAAACAGAAAAAAGTTAATTCACTCGAGAGAAACCAAAAGAGAGATTTTTATTTTTCTATCCGGGATTGTTCTGTTTACTCATTATTTTCTTGGTAAGTGAATTACATGTATATGTATTTGTCTGTCCTTTATATAAATTAGTTAGTGTAGTGTTTCACTACAAAACAAACGTCTAAATTATGCTTTATTTCTGTTCAATGTTTTAGAAGAAAAATATATGTGTATATATGTTGATTTGTGGTCAAATGGTTATTTTATGTCAATAATATGTGCTGAAAGTGTGATGCTAAGCACAGGGAGTTATGCTAACCATGCGGTCTTAGCTAATGGCTAACGCATTGATTTATATGGGTTGAGTAAGTTGAGCAAATCAGTTGTTGTATTTTAATGAGAAATGTGTTTAAAGGAAAAGAGATGTGTATATTGTGAGTGCAATTGTACATTTTTTCAGTGTGTTACTGAAATATGCTTTTGATATTGAGAGCTCTGATATTAATTGTAATTTTCTGCCTTGTTTTGCAAGGTTGGGTTTTTTTTGTTGGTTTCTTTTCTTTTCTCTCTCTCTTCTTTGTTTATTGATGTTCCTGAGAGCAATGCTGATTCTGGATCTGGAGTTCCCTCTCGAGGCGGTAACTCAACATTACGTCAGCTAAGACGTATATGGGAACTCTTCCCTTCTCCACTTTCACTGAAATCTTATTGGCTAACGCCAGCTGGGGACAGCTGGCCAATTGACGCGAAGCATGCAAATACTGGCGGGTAAGCGAGCAGTATAAAATGCATGGGCGCGAAAATTACGTCAGAATCTCTTTCTTCACGCTAGAAGTCTTATCTAAGTCATCGTGGAGGTTGCAATAGAGGACTACTCACCCTGTTTTTCCTCTCCGCATCCGATGGCTGCTAATGCTAGATTCGGACCTTCAACAGTTCTGTGTGACCTGCTTGGGATTCTCACACGGACAACACTTGTGCCCACTGTACCGAGCTGCCAGTGCGCGCCCTCAGAGCCAGAGTGGCTCGGAGGACGGCGGGAATGAGGCCCACTGCCGCCAGCGAGCCGCTGGTGGGCCCTCCCCCGCCCGAAGACGAGTTTGACGTCGGCGTGGTGGACTATAGCTTCCGACGAACTTCGTCCTCTTCGGTGCTGGCGAAGAAAGCGACTCCATGTCGCTTCGACGTCGAAAGAGGTTTGGGCCTCTCAGTGGGACCGCCCCGACCAAGAGGGCCCTGAGACCTCCAGGAGAAGCTCGTCAGGGTCTTCGGAAAGGTCGTCTCGGAGCTGAGTCTCGCTTGCAACGCACATGACGAGCCTGTGTTAGGTAACTAGACTCGTGGCTCCTCCAGTCGAGCTGCTACCAGATGGCATTTAGGCATGCAAGAGCTCGTGGTGAAATCGTGGGCTGCACCCCAATCGGCGCGCACCCACTCTGCTACGAAGGCCATATCACGCACGTGGACGGGACGGAAACCCTCCCCCCCCCGTCTAGGAGACTGTTACCACACACCTGTGCTCGTCTCCCTCTGCTTTTGGTCCGGACCACAGTCTAGAAAGAGCGAGTGCAGCTTCTGCTCTTTGCCAGGGCAATACTCAAGGTGTTTCAGGCAAACGGCGGCACAGTAGCGTTGACGTCATCAGTATCGCGGCAACTGATCTCGCGCTGATTGCTATTAAGCGCTCTGCTCAGCTGTTTCACGGAGCTCATGGTCATCTTTACAGGCACCTATGGCTTCCCTAGCTGTCCTGAAAGACGCGGACGTTCCAGTTGCTCCCTCCGGCCTCTTTGGTTACGTCATGGAGCTATTCTCAGAGACGCAGAAAGCGCGCCAAAGTATGAGCCATGTGATACCCCGTCGCTCACCCCAGTCCTCTTCTGCGAGATTCTTATGCACCGGGCCAGGCTCTGAAACCAGCTAAAATAACCCGCAGTGGCACCCCGCTCTGAACCGGACGCTCGTTTCTGCCGAAACCAGCAGTGGTAAGAGCCTGGAAGGTAACATCAGGGTCAATTGAGGACCCCGCGCCGCGAGAGAGCCAGCGCGCCATACGAGCCGTCTCCCTGACGGTGAAAGAGTGAGTGAGCGGGAGGCCCCGCCCCCAAGCGCCATGTTCACATGCATCATGTCCCCCATTTCCTTCGGGCGACGATTGCTATGTCTGTTTGAATGCTGTTTGTGTGAGTTCCACAATAAAAGCAGGTATACAATCAGCGAAAGAGCTTTACTGCCTCTTACACTCATCTCTGTGTCACTCGCCCTGTCTCAGATCAGTGCAGAGCCACAACCCATGATTATACTGGCCTCGCGAGAGTGCCAACACCACATAAACACGGTGTCACCCTCAATGTTCAGATGCATCATGTCCCCCATGTTTCTTCGGGCGACGATTGCTATGTCTGTTTGAATGCTGTTTGTGTGAGTTCCACAATAAAAGCATGTTACAATCAACTAAAGAGCTTTACTTCCTCTTACACTCATCTCTGTGTCACTCGCCCTGTCTCAGAACAGTGCAGAGCCACAACCTATTATTATAATGGCCTCGCGAAGGAGCGAGAGTGCCAACACCACAAAGACACATGCATCATGTCCCCCACATCACTATGGGTGACGATTGCTATATGTGTTTAAATGATGTTTTTGTGAGTAAAAATTGTACTAAAGAAGCATATATACAAATTCTTGCACCCAACGTTGTGTCACTCGCCCTGTCTCAAACAGCGCAGAGCCACAGTCCATGATTATAATGGCCTCATGATGGCGCAAGAGTGTCACACCATTAAGCGACGCGCCCGCCCTCCCGCCAGTGCTTCCAGCCTCGCGGGGGCGGGGCCCTCATTAAAATATACCATCAGTGGCTGTAGACCTAACGCGTCGGCCGTGTCATCTCATGGACGGTAAGAGGGCTATCCCGGGCGTTTCACCGTGGATACTGGGAATAATTCACGACGGATATTCTCTCCAATTCAAACGCAGACCTCCCCGCTTCAATGGCGTGGTCCCGTCACTGACTTTGCCTCAAAACCGTCCTGTTCTGCGACAGGAAGTTCTCAGTCTGCTCGAGAGAGAGCGATAGAGCGAAATTTCCCCTCAGATCGAGCGGAATGCGCATGTTGAATTATCTGGACGATTGGCTGATTTTAGCCCACTCAAGAGATGTGCTATCAGTCACGTGGAAACAATGCTTCGCCGTTTGGATACGCTGGGACTGCGTGTGAATATGCAGAAGAGCGTGTTTTTACGAGTCGGACTGTTACATATCTGGGAATATGTTTGGACTCGATGGCGATGCGAGCCCATCTCTCTCTAGAGCATTTCATCGACTCTGCGCTGTTTCTGACTGGGCAGGTCGTTTGCACTGAGGGAATTTCAGAGGCTTCTGGGACTGATGGCGGCGGCTTCTTCAGTGTGCCATCTGGGTCTGCTACATTGCGGCCGCTACAGTTTTGGCTGTAACTCGAGTTCCGCCGAGGGCGTGGTCTTCGGTCCACAAGCACTTACGGTCATTCACAGTTGCGTCAGCACTCTGAGACCGTGGAACAGCCCGGATATGTTCAGCCCAGGAGTTCTTTTCTCTACGAACGCGATCTAGGCCGGGGAGCAGTCCGTCTGGGCCTGTGGTCGGAGTCACAGAGAAGGTGACACAAAACCGTTTGGAATAATGGAAGCGGTGTCCTAATATCCCTGCAAGCCTTTTGGTCGAAATTGGAGCGGAAACATGTACTGATTCAAACCGACAACACGTCTGTGGTCTCGTACATAAATCGCCAGGGCGGCGTGCGCTCCAGAGCTCTATTCAAACAGGCAGCGAGTTTCCTGTTGTGGGCGGACCGACACTTAATCTCCATAGGAGCGTCGCACATCCCCGGTACTTTGAACCGTGGAGTGAGCATGCTTTTGAGGAACGGGATTCCTTAAGGAGATGTTGGCTTCACCCAAGATCAGATCTAATGATTTGGGAGGGAGGAAGTGGATTGTTTGCCACGAGCGAGAACACGTTTGCTATCTCACTCCCCCCTGCTGGGAGATGCTCTGAACATCGCGCTGGCCGGAAGCCAGGCTTACACGTTCCCTCCTGTGAAGATTCTGCCTGTGTTGTGCAAAATCAGGGAGGAGAAAGCATCAGTTATACTCGTGGCCCCGAACTGGCCGAATCAGCCCTGGTTCGCGGACCTGAGAGAGTTACTGATGGCTCCCCCATGGCGAATCCCCCTCAAGCAGGACCTGCTGTCTCAGGCGAATGGCACAATATAGCACCCCAGCCCCGAGCTGTGGAACCTTCATGTGTGGCCGCTGCGGGGACCCTAATGAGCGGGACACTCTGCACTGACGAGTGCTAAACACACTTACTGAGACGCGAGCATCATCAAATATTCGCTGCTACGCGCAGAAGTGGTGAGTTTTCACAAAATGGTGCGAGAACATTTATATTGACCCGGGGACCTGTTCCGTGTCAGATGTTTTGCGCTTTCTACAGCACAGTTGGATAGCGGGAGTTTGAAACCATCCACGCTGAAGGTGTATGTGACCGCTATTGCCGCTTTCGTTCCCCGGTTACGGGTAAACGATCGGTAAGCACGCTCTGGTATTCAGTTTTCTCAGGGGAGCAAGTAGATTGTGTACTTCATGGCCGCCCTCCGTGCCGCCGTGGGATTTCGCTCTAGTTTTGAGGGCTCTATCTCTTATTACCGTTCGAGCCATTAGCTTCGATTGCGGTTAAGGAGCTTCCCTGAAGACTGCCTTGCCTCTTGCTCTCGCCTCAGCGAAGTGCCTTGGAGAATTTCGTGAGTGTTTGGTGAACGATATTGCATTGGTTTCGGGCCTGGCGACTGCAATGTCACTCTCCGGCCGAGACCGGGTTTCGTTTCGAAGTCACTCAATACACCGTTTTGTCTCCCTGCCCGCCTTATCTGTTGAGCCGTCAGCCTCGCGCGACGCTGATACTCAGAGCGCCGGGACCCTGTTAGGGTTTTACGAATGTATATGAATTGCTCGGCCGCCTTTCGTCAGTCGGACCAGCTGTTCGTGTGCTTGGTGGATGTAATAAGGGACGTGCTGTTTCTAAACGGAGACTTTCTCACTGGATCGTGGACGCTATCAAATGCCAGGGGAAGGATTACCCCCTCAACATCAGAGCTCATTCTGCGAGGACATTATAAATGCTTCCTGATGGGCCTGGTCTAGAGGTATGTCTGTCCAGTATTTATGTTTTGCTGCTGGCTGGTCTTCCCAGAACACAATCGCCAGGTTTTACAAGCTGGATGTACCCTCTGTAGCGTCACATGTTTTTCGGTGAGTTAAGTTTTATTCATTAAAGCTGTTATAACCAGCTATACAGTAGTTACCATGGCTGCTAACTCTGTGTTATGGTTTAAATGGTTTATGCAGCAGTCACCGCAAACGCCGTCGACTCTGTTTAACTCTCATGCTTGAGTGCTTATTGCTTTGTGTCTGCCCTGGTTAGTGCAGATTTCGATATATTGCTTGAAGTTATGCATATTTTGTTAGGGTCGGAGCAGATGTCTCATTGGCCTAGTTCCGCCTATCAGATGCAAGCACTCTTAGCGACACGGCCATTGGCTAGAACTGTACTACTTGTGTGAGGGTGATTGACTCCGTTCAGGGCTTATCTTCACTGCTCTCACGGCGGGATTTTATACAGTTCCCATATACGTCTTAGCTGACGTAATGTTGAGTTACCGCCTCGAGAGGGAACGTCTCCGGTTACTATCGTAACCTCGGTTCCCTGAGAGGCGGGAACGAGACATTACGTTAGCCGCCGTGGTCGCTGTTTGATCAGCTGTGCTAGCGTTCAGTCGTGATTCTGACGTAATTTTCGCGCCCATGCATTTTATACTGCTCGCTTACCCGCCAGTATTTGCATGCTTCGCGTCAATTGGCCAGCTGTCCCCAGCTGGCGTTAGCCAATAAGATTTCAGTGAAAGTGGAGAAGGGAAGAGTTCCCATATACGTCTTAGCTGACGTAATGTCTCGTTCCCGCCTCTCAGGGAACCGAGGTTACGATAGTAACCGGAGACGTTTTGTTGACGTTTGGGAGAATTGTTTCTGCTGTCCATCGAGAGAGAGAGAGACACACGGTTGCAGAAACTGGCGAGCCATCCCATTTCATAGAATCTGGAAGTTGTTCATCACACTGGTAGGAAATATTGTGTAAACCTGTTTTTATTTTTGGACACATTTTTTGCTAAGCATCGAAACTCTTTTCACTCAAGGATCTGAGTATTTTTGTTTCCACGTTGGACATTTATTTCAAAGGACTAAGCATTTGCTTTGGACTGATACCTTTTCATCTGGTTATTTACCTGTGCATTTTTGTTGTTTACTTTCTGTTGAGTTTTCTGAAAGAGTGTAAAACATTGTTGGTTATTTTAAGAGTGAAACTTTGAATTTACATTTTCAAGAGTGTGAAGTTGTATCAAACCAAAGAGTTATATATATTATATCATAATCTCATTAAACTATAGATAAATAAGTATAAAATAAATATAAATATATAATTAATATAATCAAATAATAGATAAAAATATTAAGAGGTATTTAGGAGCTTTACATAAAGTGAGAGTTAAAGTGACTACTGTAAGTAGTTATTTCCATTAATTGAAAAGTGTTTGGTTCACTTGAGATTTACCATTGTCTATTCAAATTGTTATTCTTTTGCTCTTTCAAACAATCAAAATCTACATAAATACTTACCTTTTCCAGAAGTTGTTGTTGTGTTCTTTCTCCTGCTGCAATCCTGACTCCTGAGCGAACGTAGTCTTCTGATCCGGCCCCACACATACATAGAAGTAGCTGTGAAACCAAATTATTTCCTTCCGTGCATTCTTCGCGGGTGTTACATATAGACTATAAATTTCCCCCTGTGCCACTTGTGCCGCTTCTTGACATGGGTTTAACGACTTATAAAAATTATATAATACACTTTTATATTAATGGTAAGGTACTTTACAATCAGAATGGATTGTCAAGCAGCAGTTACTTCTGTTTAATGCGGTATTGATTGCAATTGGTTTATGTTTTTAATAAAAAGCAACCTATCTACAATGAACAAACACAGAGAGAGAATTAGATACAAAATATGCTGGGGAAGCAACGTAAACAAGGGCACCAAGCTTCTCGTCAGCGGAACTTGAAGTTTTATTTTATGGCCGCGTCTCCCTTTCGCGATATTTCCTCCCGATCAATCACTGATGGATTGGTGATAGGGATGAGTGCCATCCACCAGGATCTAATCCACGGCATGATGCAGAAGGGCGTTGGTGACAGTGTGGACGCACCTCTACACAGAGGTCTTGATTTGGCCGTAGCCCTCTCCCACGACCTCGATGAATCTCTCTGTAGCAAAAAAAACAAAAAACAAAAAAAAAAACATAGCGCTGTGCTTCAGGGCTTAAAGCAGAATTCCGCCGCGTTAGCCTGGCCAGCGCAGGTCTGAGAAGGTCCAGCAGCTCAATAATGAGTTATCTTGGGAGGCGATTTTTTTTTTATATAGCCACATCAGGCAAAATGTCAAAAGGGCTTAGGTTTTGCCGAATAAAACAATTGACATGGACTAAACGGCTCCGCGTCCGGCTCCGTCTTTGATTCAATACAAGGACACGTTGGATCGCTGCTGTGGTCGCTTACTGGACACCACCATGATTACCCATTTATAGATCTTAGCCATTTAGAGCCAAATTGTTTGCCAGATTTTAATTATCAAAAAACTGATTGTCAATTCGCTTTAATTACATTACGAAAAAGCCTAGGCTAATTAGCACCATATTAGTTCTGATACCACATAAAGTCAACTTCATAAATATGCCTGTATCCATTGCGAACATAATTTATTATGAGTCTTAAAAAATAACATAAAATCATTGTTGAGCCACAACATTGTCAACATACCATAGTTTGACTTGTACTGCACTGATTTCTAAAGACTGCTGTAAGGAAGCATCTTGAGCTCAAACAACGCTAAGAGAGAGATTACGAATGACCCAGACCAACCTTACGAAAGTGTGACTTACAGAAGATTTACTTAGCGTACGAACGTGTCGGGAATCGTGCCACAAAGTTAGAGAGAGGTTAAGGAATAGGTTAAGAACTACTTAGCGATAAGAACGTTTTGGGGAACCGGGCCCAAATTCTTGAATTAATGTCTCAATTACACATGCTATTGTGGCTTAAATGCAATATGCTATATCTATATTATATAAAAGAAATAAACGTGGTGAGACTTATAGTGCTGAATTACAGTGCTGGTATAAATATATACAAAAAAATCACTGTGATCAGCTGAAAGCTGCTCGGGAATATTTTTCTCATTAGAACCATACTGTAACGCAATGAAGCATTCAAACTGCTTTATAATGGTAATTATTATTTTTTTTATTTTATTTGTTTATTAGCCTACTTATCTTGTAGCCTAGTTTACATTTGATCTACTGTCAAAACTATGCTGAATAGCCTACATAAGCCAATATAACATAGACTAGCCATAGCCATACTGAGGGAACATTGTGATAGTGCATAGGGAAGATCAATTAGAGAGCATGTAGCTCTAAAAATAAATAAATAAATAAAAAACCAACCAACCACAACATAACACTATATTCAGTGAACATTTAAAGTAATGACATGTTAACTGAACGAATCTTTAGGCCCTGAACAAGAGGCTGAGGTCAACCCCCCACATACACGTTTAGCTTTCTACAAAAGCAACATTATTTGAGCTTAGAGACTTATTATTTTAGTAGCTTGTTTGGCCATAGACACTAAAGAAAAATCAAGAAACCACGTACACTTCTAGTGATCGTAATTCGCGCCAGATTGCATTAGTGCGTGCTACGTTGATGTTGCACTGACCAATGAAAACACGTCACCAACACACTTACATTTTAAATAATTATCAGGTTCTTATAATTTTACTGTTTTAAATATAACATTTTATAGATTAAATACACCACATAAAGTAGTATCCATGTTTAACTATACAGAGTAGTATTTTATTTATTTATTTATTTGTATTTCTGATTGGGCGGGCGAGCTGTAAATGTGGGCGGACCCAGGCCCATCCAGGCCCGCCCACAGCTCCGCGCCATGGTTTCGTTTCTGTTTCTGTTCCTGTCAAAATTTAGTTTTTTGGTTTTGGATGTTTCATTTTTAATTTTATGAAAGCTTCAAGTGCAGTTAATTGTTTGTACGTGTATACAGACGACGGCTGTGTTGAAGCTCTTTTATTTGCCGTCAAATAAAGTACAGTAAGAGCTCTGACGACACTGGAGTTCAAAGAAAGTGAAACTAACTTAAACAACAATTGCAACGATCAACCAAAACAACAGAATATTTATTGAGCTGTTCTAAGATCCGTGTGATCACATCTTATACTCACAGGTAAGTGACAAAAATATATGAGAGATCGTCCTCAAGAGGGTTTTTAATGGAAGTGGTCTGGTTTAGCTAGTTTCCAACTGGAATAAGTTCACGTCAAACACTCCAGTAGTTGTTTACTGCATTGAAATGGTGCCAGAATTGTGTTTAAAGTTTGTCATTTGATTAGTATTACAGCAAAGTTTGGTTTTATTGTCACTGCATGTGACATTAAGATTGATTGATTAAAGAAACAGGAAGTAAATGAGCTGCAGAAAGAATAACACAGGCCTGCTACACTACAGTTTAAATTCATGTTTATAATAAACAATATGAAAATGACTCTTGACCATATAATACATCTAATATGAAGAGAGATATATTTTTGTTGTAAAATATAATTCTTGTACTTTGTACTTTCTTTAATGTGAACAGAAGGTCATAGTTCAGATTTATGAGTTGTACTGTGTCAATGGTTTCCCTTGCTATTAATGTTTACATGAGATTTGAGCAATTTAATGTAAATATTAATTAAATGGTCATAATCCAAATCAGTTTTAATCTTGAAAAACAGAAAATAACGTTACTTGAATGTCACTTTCCTTCAGAGAGTAATAAAAGTGAATAGTTGTTAACAAGAATGAAAGGACTGTATCTTCTTTGAAAATATCTAATGTCAAATAATAATCATATTAACATTTATTAATTTAGCTGACTAAAAGTGACTTACAATTGCTATATATGTCACATGCCTCTGGAGCAAATAGGGGTAAAGTGTCTTGCTCAGGGACATATGTGGATATGAACCCAGGTCTCTCACACCAAAGGCATGTGTCTTATCCACTGCGCCAACACCACCCCAGATAAGAATAAGTTTATACAAATTGTTGCAAAGCACCTTTACAAAAAAATAAAGTTTCTACAATATATTAATAAGCAAACCAAACTCTGGAGTTGTGAGATATAAGATCTCATTTAAACCACAGTGATCACGTATACATTCAAATATACAGCAAATGGGTGTTTTTTTATCAGTTCATTGAGCATTATTTTATATTCTGAAATACAATGTTTGTGTTTTAAAGGGAAAAGCAATGGCAGAATCTTCACCATCAAACAAACCAAGAAAAACCAGGAGGACGAGTATAAATGAAACTCCATGTATGTCAATAACCCAGAAAATAATGACTTGCTCTTCTTATACAGTAATATTGAAAATACAGTTCAGGAATGTACAGTTCTAGTGCTTTGTATTACTGATAAACTTAAAGTTTGTTTTGCAATGACCAGATGAACTCTTGCATTCTTAAATTTGTTCAAAGTTTGTATCTAGACGGTCTTTTACGTTCAGCCAGCTTCAGTTTGTGCATTATGGGATTCGTTATAAACTCTTATTGATTATTTTCCTTTTCTCTCTGTCTCCATTTAAAATATAAATCATCATTATTTCAATAATTTATACAAATGCCTTTCAATCAAAAATAACTTAAAGTGTGTCGGAACTAATAGTCATGTGATTTATCTCTATATATCTTCTCTTTTTTCCCAGTAATGTCATCCTCCAGTGGTTCACTGTCTGAGGAGCTTCAGTGCTCTGTGTGTCTGAAAGTGTTCACTGATCCAGTCTCGACTCCATGTGGACTCAACTTCTGCAAGATCTTTCTGAATAAGTGCTGGGACAACAGCCAGATCTACAGCTGTCCATACTGTAAAGAAACATTCAAGCAAAGACCTGATCTCAAGATTAATACCACACTCCGAGAGATTGCTGATCCTTATAAAAAGAAACCTCCTGAGAAAACAACTGAAGTTGTGTGTGACATCTGTGAGGAAAGAAAGCTGAAAGCGCTGAAGTCGTGTCTGGTGTGTCAGAGCTCTTACTGTGAAACTCACCTGGAGCCTCATTTGAGAGTGACACGTTTGAAGAAACACAAACTGATGGATCCTGTAAGTAATCTGGAGGACTATATATGTCAGAAACACGAGAGACCTCTGGAGCTGTTCTGTAGAGATGATCAGACCATCGTCTGTCTGTCCTGTACTGATGGAGATCACAAGAACCACAACACTGTGTCTTTAGAAGAGGTAAAGACTATTCATAATAAAAAAGTTCACTTATGAATTTTAAATGGTCATTATTTACTCACACTCATGTCATTATATCAATTAAATGTTCTGTTTATAGACCGAGTTGATGATCCAAGACACACAGCAGATGATCCAGGACAGAATCAAGAAGATTCAAGACATCAAACACTCAGCAGAAGTCAGACATGTGAGTGCTTGTTAGTGGTTGCTACGATATAATTAATGTCAGTAATATGAACTGTGCAGCATGCAGACAACAGCACTAATAATCTGTTGCCTGTCCTGGTTGAGCAGAGAAGCACACAGAAGGATAAAACAGCTTGTATCGAGCTCTTCACTGATCTCCTCCGCTCCATTGAGAGACATCAGACTGAACAGCTGGAGATGATGGAGGAGAAGCAGAAAGCAGCAGAGAAACAGAAGAAAGAGCTGATTGAAGAGCTGGAGCAGGAGATCACTGAGCTAAAGACGAGAAACATTAAACTGCAGCAGCTTTCACAGACTGAAGATGTCATACAGGTCAGTGAACATCTCTCTGATCAGTGATAATGCAGTATATGACACTGTCTATAACACTCCACATGCTGAAGGATTTCTCCTCTCTCCTGCTGTAGATTTACTCATCTCTGAACAGCCTCAGAAACAGCAGGAACTGGTCTGAGATCAGTGTGAAGACTCGTGAGACTCTGGAGAGTCTGATGAGAGATCTGACTCAACTGAAGAACACTATTGATGAGAAACTTGATCAAACAAGTACATCTATACATACAGCACATTGATCAGATAAAAACACGATGTACACATACACATGAATTGTACACAATTATTGGTATCACTTTAGAATAATGGTCCATTAGTTAATGTTACTACATGAACAAACAATGAACAATACATTTATTACTGTATTTATGAATCTTTGTTAAGGTCAGTTAATGACACAAATACAGTTATTCATTGTTAGTTCATGCTAAATCACAGTGCATTAACTAATGTTAACAAGCACAACTTTAGATTTGAATAATGCATTAGTAAATGTTGAAATGAACATCAACTAAGATTAATAAATGCTGTATTGTTCTTGTTTAGATCATGTTAACTAAAGTAGTTAACTAACATGAACTAATGTACCCTTCTTCTAAAGTGTTACCCAATTATTTTAGTATAGTTTTAATGCTTGTCTATAATTCCACACATATATATCTCAAAGATTTGCTGATGTTTTATTGTGTCTCTACAGAGCTGAAGTGGATGCAGCAGTATGCAGGTACAGTGCGCTAGATTCATTACTGCATCACAATCTGATTAAATCTGGATTTAATATTACAAATATCATCATCACAAAACATCTACATTAAGCTGTGATTCTTCTTCTCTGTTTTCTCAGTGGATGTGACTCTGGATCCTGATACAGCTCATCCATATCTCATTCTGTCTGATGATGGAAAACAAGTGAGACATGGAGACATTAGACAGAAACTCCCAGACAAACCAGAGAGATTTGATTACTGTGTCTGTGTCCTGGGAAAGGAGGGATTCTCCTCAGGGAGATTTTATTTTGAGGTGCAGGTGAAGGGTAAGAATAATTGGGATTTAGGAGTGGTCAGAGAATCCATTAACAGGAAGGGACACATCACACTGAGACCCAGTGATGGACACTGGACTGTGGTTCTGAGGAATGGAGATGAATATAAAGCCTTTGCTGGTCCTCCTGTCCCTCTGTCTCTGAGAGTGAAGCCGCAGCGGGTCGGTGTGTTTGTGGATTATGAGGAGGGTCTGGTCTCCTTTTATGATGCAGAGTCCAGATCTCATATCTACTCTTTCACTGCTCAGTCTTTCACTGGGAAACTCTATCCATATTTTAGCCCAAACCCTAATGATGGAGGTAAAAACTCAGAGCCACTGATCATCACAGCTGTCATGAAGGAACATTAATTTATACATGAAATAGGATCACAGTGATTTTTAATTATTATTTCAAATCTGATAATGTATGTGGTGCTACTCAAGTGATGAAAGTTTTTTTCATCACATATTTTAAAGTCAAAATGTAATGCTTGTCTTAAATGTTTAATACATTCTTTTCCCCCCAACACTTATGACTTTTCTACACCATTTTCACATCTTGTGAAAAAGTGAAACTGCCTGTAAAATGCTTTCATCAAAACGCACCAAACTATTAAAGCCTTTAAACTGTTGTATCAAGGTTGTTTCAGTCATCTCTGCTACAAAATGTTCTGTTACTGACACACACACACACACACACACACACACACCCAGCCAGCCCCATTCACAACAACCTGAGATACAGTGTGTATTCTGACACCTCTTCATCAGAATCATCATTAACCTCTTGAGCAACTTGAGCTACAGGAGCTTGTCTGTTGGATCGATCCTCACAGGCCAGAGCTTTCCCTCTCCAAGTGAACCAATGAGCCGCCCATGACCCTGGGAACACCCAACAAGAGCTGCGCGGTTTTGGAGATGTCTCTGACCCAGTCGTCTAGTCATCACAATTTGTCCCTTGTTAAACTCGCTCAAATCATTTATGATAATTCAGCCGATTATGGACCATAGGGGCTAGAGAGAGTAAAGGGTGCTTGTCTCCAAAAATTGGATTGATGAGGGTCATAAAAGACATCTGTTTTGCACACCTGTTTGGACCAGATACGTTCGAGTCCAAGCTTGTAGCATTACAATTTAAAAAGGTGTTAGAGTTTGTTACCAGTTAGAAAAGAAAACAAGGTCACAGAGTTTATAGCATTTGTACCTTACCTCAAACTAAAACAAAAAAGAAGGAAACGAAAAGCAATTTTGCAAACCAGGAAAGTTAGCGTTTGTCACGCCAGGTGAAAAGTTAAAACAAAAGAAAAAAAGAGGCATGCATTTACGCTGATCTCAAAGAAAATACATCAGACGCCGTCGTTAAAACACCAGCACAAGATATTTGTCAAAACTATGTTGTACTCTACCACTAACTACAATTTTCAAAATCTGGACTTTGTTACTGACAGAGAATTAAACAAAAGAAAAAAGATATCCCCGCAGAGATTAACTGACGGATCACCTCACGAGTCACGAGAATGCGCGCTCCGGTCCCACTCAAACCACTTCTTCTTCTTCTTTGACGCAAAGCTTTAGGCGCATTTACCGCCACCTACTGGGATGGAGTGTTGACGTTAATGAAAACTAACTCAAAAATAAAATAAATAATAATAAAACTTAGTATTAATTCTTTAAATCCTGTTAATTAACTCTGTATATTTGAGATACTTAATCTGTGAAACAATTCTATAGTCACATCTTTATTTACCAATTTCTAAAATGAGATCTGATTTATTTCTATAATATGTGCTTCTGTAAATTGTAATCTTTTTTTGTCGTATCCTGTCCATTTTATTAAAATAGGTTCAACTGTTTCAGGAAGATCACATTTAACACTAAGTCTAGACACATGTATCCCTCTTATAAATAATGGCTGATTAAGTGCAATGTGTCCAATTCTATGGCGAGATATTATGCGGTCTTCCTTTCTATCCCCCAAAATCTCCTTTCATTTCCAACTGTTCTTTGAATATTATATAAATGCCATCCTTTATTCTCACCACCCCCATTTAATTTGTCACGTATCTTTTTATGTTTATTATTTTTTTTTTTTAATTAGCCCTTTTATTTCTAATTTACTCATTGGAGCATTAAACTGTATGTCTGGACATTTGAATGTTCCACCACTTCATTACTTTCTATTCCTATATGTGCAGGTATCCATACAAAATAAATATTTGTTTTTGTTTGTATTCTGAACAAACTCTGTAATATGTCTGAGAAAATGTCTCGTTGAAGATTCGCCACTCTTTAAACTTTATAGTGCAGAAAATAAGTTTCAACACATATGACTACTTCAGGTATATTAATGTCCCAAAATAAGCCCACTGAAGAGCCAAAAATATGGCAATCATTTCCGTAGTATAAACTGACAGATGATTAGATGTTATTTTAGCTAATCTATACCTAACCCTTGGAACATATATAGCTGCTGATGCTGTGTGTCCTGTCTCAGGATCTTTACATCTGTATATATGTGAGTTACTTTAAAACTAGGTTAGCCTATACGAATTTAATTTTTTCGTCCAAACAAAAGTCCTTTAAAAAAAAAAAAAGTGTTGTTTTATTTTATTTTAACAAGCCTCTCACAGTAGTACCACAGTAGTAGTCTAAATCCTTTAATATGTCTTTTATTTTGTCAATATTAACTTCTGGAATGAAATTTTACCAAATGTATGTTTTTCAGAACTCCCCCACGTTTAGTGGCGTTTAAAGAGGAATTTGCGATGTATTTGGAGACGTTAAAAGGAATGAAACGTCCCAAAGCAAGATTTTTGTATTCTTCATTAGAGGACTTTGCTTTCTTAATGTGAAAATCTGCTACTCCCGTATACTTTTTCTATACCTTTATCTTTATCTTGATTTTATTTTTTCTTCAGTGTTGTTTATTAGATTTTACATTTATTTTGTTTTATGATGTACAGCGAGTGAACGAGAATTGAGTGTAATCTCAGTCAGTATTTGTAAATGTCCCAGTAATGTATGCCTTTATGTGTTAATGTTCAAAGCATTGAATAAAAAATAAATAAATAAAAAACACCCACTAACAGTTCCCCCCAACACCTCCCTAATAACGGAGGCTGCAAATATAGATTTAAATGTCGGTACGACCATATCAGCGAAGATTGTAAAACATCTAAAGGTTCTCGGGGTTTGCAACTCAATTGTAAACTAATTAGTTTTGAGTAGTTCTGGCGAGAGGTTAGCTGAAAGATTATTTACTGGTCAAAAGGATGTGAAATCTTTTAACAAGTCAGACCATGGTATATAGGAAAATGTTGTTTAATTTGAGTTAATTTTGTTTAATTTACATTTATCATTTTTTATTAACCCTAGATCTTTCAACCTCAACATAAACGGACTGAGAATGCAAACAAGTACACACACACACACACACACACACACACACACACAGACACACGCACGCACGCACACACACAAACGTAAACATACAGAAAACATGACCATGCAATATCTCATCATCTCATCATTTCTCTTGAATATGTACACAGTAACCGATGAGTACATGAAGCAGAAGAAACACATGACCTCATAAATGCATTGTGTTTCTAGCATGTTGAACAATTAAAAGACTTAATTTATCTTATCTTCATATCTTATTTTCTTTTCAAAACACAATAAACATTCTTATGACTTTTTAAATGCGAAACAACCGGTTTGGTTGGAAAAAATTAATTAATTAATAAATAAAAACATAGTTATTATTATTATTATTACCATTTCGTTCTGGTTGAAAATTAAGATCGTGGGTAAACAAATGGGCTTATGCTTTAATATTTGTTTCACATGTGTGAGCAGCTTAGTCTGATTATATATTAATTATGTATTAGCCTCTACAACAGCCAAACATTATGAAGAAACGTTAATGTTACTAATTTACCGACGCAAAAATAGCAAGCTAATTTTTTAACCCACTAAAAAAATATGAAAAATCTATCTTAATTTTCTAATACTCTAATGATTATAATTATAATTATTATTATTATTTCATTCTGTTTAGCAAACGGGTAATTTTTCATATTTTTTGTTAGTGGGTTAAAAAATGTGCTTGCTATTTGTGCGTGGGAAGCCCTAAAAACGAAAACAAATAAGATGTTAGAATTCATTTGGATTAACTAGATTAACAAACAAACACAAAATCCATCACAAGAAGGAACAGTAATGTCGTTTTTGTGGTCTTTATTATGATGAGAATTGTGAAGGGAAAAAATGGATGCTGCGTTAATTTTATTAAATATCTTAATATTTACCTGTTTTTTTTTTTTTTTTTTTTTTTTTTACCTCCAAGCTTGAGTTATCCACCAGTGACCATGGGAGTTTAAGGGTTCTGCAAAGTATCTTTTATATTTATATATTTATATATATTTACCCCTAACAGGGTGGACATTTTTTAGTTAAATAAGCCATAGCTTACTGAGTGATCAACATTTAGCTAGCTATCCTTCTACAGATTAACAGAACTTTTATAACTATGTCAGATTTGTTTTTACATTTTTTTTTTGATAGGACAAACATTCTCCATAATATAGCCTAACAGGGTGGAACATTAAGGGTGGGACAAGCAGGATAACATTTCAAAAACAAAACAAAAAAAGTTAGGAATGAGCGCTTACTTCAGTTTGTACAGTTGAATTCCAGTGGGAAAAATAAATTATGTCACTTCTATAAAATGGTTTTGGAATTGGAAGGTGAGAAAGTATGTACTAACAGAGTGGAAGATGACTTCAGGGTAGGGCTGGGATAAACAATTATTTTTTAAACGATTAATCTAGCGATTATTTTTTCGATGCATCGATTAATCTAACGATTAATTTTTTTCAGACCGATTCGATTTCGATTATCTCCCCATTAATTGACTATTAACAATTTATACATGTTGATTTACATATCTGAATGAAAAAAACATGAATTCCTTAACATTGCAATATATGTTTATTGCTCTTAAAATTACAAAATAAAAGAGTGACTAAGAATCAGGGGGCAAGGAAGTCGACTGGAAGTTGAAGTCGGCTGCGTGCTGCCATCTTGTAGCAGAACTTCACTTGCGTTAGCATTCCCATTAACTCCCATTCATTTTGGTGTCACTTTGACAGCGAATAACTTTACATCTGAGGCTTTTAAAGACTCCGTTTGTCCATTATTTATTTCTAAAGCCCAGAGCCCAGAGCTGTTGCTCTGTGGACACCTCTTCAGTTGCTCCACTGCACACCTCTGATCACTTCCTCATTACTGCTAACCTAGCACTTACTCCTGAAGTGGCACACACTCCAACGCAGGTCACCTTTCGACGGAACCTACGCTCACTCTCTCCATCTCGCCTATCTGCTGTGGTTTCATCCTCTCTTCCACCACTCTCTCAGTTTTCTGCTCTGGACACGAACAGTGCTACGGACACTCTTTGCTCCACTTTAACATCTTGCTTGGACAACTTTTGCCCACTGTTGTCTAGACCAGCACGCACTGCCCCATCTGCCCCCTGGCTGTCCGAGGTTCTCCGTGAACATCGCTCTAAACTAAGGGCTGCAGAGAGGAAATGGCAGAAATCAAAAAACTCTACGGACCTCAGTGTGTATCAATCTCTCCTCTCTTCCTTCTCTGCAAATGTCTTTTGACACTGTTAATCACCAGATTCTCCTGTCCACCCTCAGAAAGATGGGCATCTCTGGAACTGCTCTCCTGTGGGTTAAGTCCTACCTCTCTGACAGATCCTTCAGTGTGTCTTGGAGGGGTGATGTTTCAAAGTCACACCACCTTGCTACTGGGGTTCCTCAAGGCTCAGTACTTGGACCACTTCTCTTCTCCATCTACATGACATCTTTAGGATCTGTCATTCAGAAGCATGGCTTTTCTTATCACTGCTATGCTGATGACACCCAACTCTACTTCTCATTCCAGCCAGATGACCCGACGGTAGCTGCTCGCATTTCAGCCTGTCTGAGTGACATTTCTAGCTGGATGAATGACCATCACCTTCAGCTTAACCTTACAAAGACTGAACTCCTGGTGATTCCAGCTAACCCATTGCTTCATCACAATTTTCATTCACAATTTACGTCACAATTTCTCTATACAGCTGGGCTCGTCAACCATAACTCCTTCGAAGACAGCCAGAAACCTAGGTGTTGTGATGGATCATCAGTTAAGCTTCACTGACCACATTGCTACAACGACCCGGTCCTGCAGGTTTGCTTTATACAACATTAGGAAGATTAGACCCTTCCTGTCAGAGCAAGCAACCCAACTTCTTGTCCAAGCTCTTGTTCTCTCCAGACTGGACTATTGTAATGCTCTCCTGGCGGGCCTTCCTGCATGTACTGTCAAGCCTCTGCAACTGATCCAGAATGCAGCAGCGAGGGTTGTCTTCAATGAGCCAAAAAAAGCTCACGTTACTCCTCTCCTCATCAGGTTACACTGGCTACCAGTAGCTGCTCACATCAAATTCAAGGTACTGATGCTTGCCTACAAGACGACCACTGGCACGGCACCAACTTACCTAAACTCACTGGTTAAATCCTATGTGCCCTCCAGAAGTTTGCGCTCTGCAAGTGAACAACGCCTTGTGGTGCCATCCCAAAGAAATTCAAAATCACTCTCACGGACCTTTTCCTGGACTGTGCCCAGCTGGTGGAATGACCTCCCAATCTCAATTCGTACAGCTGAGTCTTTACTCATTTTCAAGAAACGTCTAAAGACTCATCTTTTTCGCCTGCACTTAACCTACTAACACCAGTACTTTTCCTTTTCTTGTCTTTGTTCATTTAATAAAAAAAAAGAAAAAAAGAAAAAAAAAAATATCCTGGCTATGCGTTCTATACTAGACTAACTGAGACTTGTCATGGCACTTGTATACTGTTGTTGTTCTCTTGTTGACCTGACTGCTTCTATTGTTCTCATTTGTAAGTCGCTTTGGATAAAAGTGTCTGCTAAATGATTAAATGTAAATGTAAATGTCTAAAGATACACGACAATGTATAAAGGGCTCCATTACCTTCTATGTTACATTATGGCCCCATATAAACAGTTTTTGTAAAAAATAGGCTAACGATTGCCATAACCACTGGACTCTCTGTCGCATTACCGTACAGACAGGAGAAGAAGCTCGCAGGCAATTAACTTAATATGGCGTACTGGCGTTACATTTTAAAATACTATACAAAATAATTAATCAGAATACTTACTCCTGCTCACTCACGACAAAGAACTCCCCGCTCATGCTCGCCGTCTCTGCAAGATTAATGATGGCAGTTTGCACGCACAGCCACTTAGAAGATTTACATCCGTCACACAGGTTGCTGACGTCATCAAGCTTCGTTTGAGTCTGCGCGTCAGAAACGGAAGTGCTAAAAAACGCTAAAAATGGGCTTCACTTGTCTCAATTGAGTTCCAATGGGGTCGCTGTGTCCATTTCTTTTACTGTCTATGCTAAGAATGCATTACTTTGCACTTGTATAGAGGTAGCATTCAATAAAACATCGAAGCCTTGAAAACACATAGCTTACTGAAACAAGCTTACTGAACACATAGGGCCTAGCTTACTGAAAAAAAGTTCTTCTTTCAGATGAAAATAACAACAACTTGATGTCTAGCATTCAAAAAAAAAAAAGGTCACCCAAAATACTTGTTTAGAGCAATTGAAAGAATACAGTAACCAATGTAAACTTGAGGGCTTTAAGCTAATACAGAGAGTGCTTTTCCAAAAAATAAAAAATATAAAAATAACAGTGGGAGCCAGCAGCCTGTCATGGAGAAAAAAAAATCTCCGAATGCTCCAAGTTAAACTTTGGCGTTCTGGCCTTTTTCTATTGTGTCTAATGATTTTGGTTAATATGCACGAGGGAGGGAGGGAGGGAGAGAGAGAGAGAGAGAGAGAGAGAGCAAGACAGCGCTCGTGTAGTTTGAAGACTGTGAGTGCGCGAGCGCGCGTGAAACTTTGGTGTTTCGCCCTTTTTCTATCGTGTTTAATGATTTTGATTAATATGCACAAGGGAGAGAGAGAGCAAGTAGCGCTCGTGTAGTTTGAAGACTGTGAGTGCGCGCGCAGCCGGGGCTCTCTCTTGTACGCGCCCTGTCACTGTCACTCACCGATCAAATAAGGCTTTGACAGCCGCCAAAAAAAAAAAAGATCAATGCAGAAAAAACCCTGGATTGGTTATATAACGTTGGACAGAATGTTGATCCGGCCATCGCGTATATTCGGCGCACATAAGGTAAACGTTTTGCAAACGTTTTTTAGAGAAATAAAAACAGGTCGACGAATCGATGCGCACATTTTGCCTCGACGTATTTTTTGCGTTGACGTCATCGATGACCTCGATGCGTTGTCCCAGCCCTACTTCAGGGACACAGCAAGAAAACTGTAAAAAATAACTATATTTTCACATGATTTATGTATGATTGGAGGTAATTTAGCCTAGTCTATATCATAATTAAAACATATTTTTATCATTTCATGGTTTCTGTTTCTGTCTATTATAAAAGGGGCACATGGAACAAGACTTTAAATGGCACTGTTCAAAATATCAATACAACAATTTATTGTGATGCATTCATTTCTTGCTGATTCACGTATCGATATGGATGATTATGTATTGATACAGCAGCAAATTCTGTGATGCAGTATTGAAAAAGGAATAATAGAGAAGACAATTTTAAGTTTAAAAAGTTAAAAAATATATTTTCTTTCCACCTAATAATAACTCTGGGATTAGAAACTGAAATGTCTTAAATTGTCCCAACCTGATGGCTTTTTTTTCTCTGTTCTACAAAATAATTAAGAACAGCTGTTATAGTAAAAACTATAGAAAACACTTGTGCCTCTACATTTTCCTCTTTCTCACCAGCCTCTGTTTCCTGGATTGCTGTTACCTGCTCTCTTTCTGTCACTTGTGCCTCTACATTTAATTCCAGAGAAATATTATTGAGTTTACAGGCTAAAGTGGTCTTGCTGTTAGAAACACTGTTGCTATTGTAGAAAGAAAATATTTGTGTCACATTTAAAATATAATTATATTTTAATTAATTTCTGAATTGTTTTTATTTTTATTATGATAATTCAGAGAATGATAAAATCTGAATAAGCCTTACCAGTGTTGTGATAATTATTTTTAAGGCACTCTACGGGGTAAAAAATAAATAAGTACTGTAATATAATAAAAGTTTAGTCAAATAACATAAAAAGACCAGACCCCTCGATGCCTGTGAAACTTTTCTCCCTCAAACAGCACGCTAGTGTTACTTCTACACTACAGGCTACACACAGCAACATATCTGCATGTTCTCACATCACATCGTTCTTGTAAAATAATAATAATTAAATAAACATCAAAATCACTTTGCTGAGAATGAAACACCACTTACCAGATTGTTGAAAATATCCTCTAGCAATTAAAAAATGCGTGTGTGGCGAGAGGAATCGTCCCGGTCGGATGAGGTCATTGTCGTCAGGTGAAAGGTCATCATGTGGGTCATTTTATTTACAGCTAAATTATTATTTATAAATGTTACTAATATTTAGATTGGCCATGGGCAGGCATTCACAAAAGGGCATGTTATGACAAAAAAATTAGAGGAAATTTTGCTTTGACAAAAGACCACTTTGGGCACCAAGGGGCAAAGGGGCAGGTGCTCAAGCACCCAACACCCCCACCTCTGCACGTGCATGATGTGCAATAATAGAGCTGTAATCGGGCAATAAAACTTAGGCCTGACAGGTTTCGGCCTGAGCCCGACAAGTACATTTTGATTGACAGCTTTTTTTAAAGCCCGAACCCGTTTACAGCCCGACATTATTCAAATGTGCGCACGCCAGCTCTTTTGCCTTTTATCAAGAATGAGTCATTTATACATGTTTTAACATAATTTATTCATAACTGACATAGACTAGACCACTTGGAAGTTGGAATAAAGAAATAAAATAAGTCCACTGTGACATCATAACATCTCAGCACTCTAAATAGACATAGACATAGTTTTTGTGGAGGAAAATGATTGAATCCACTGTAGATGTTTCTGCGCTCACTGATGGTGCGTCATTATATAGGGAGTCGTGGCCTAATGGTTAGAGAGTTGGACTCCCAATTGAAGGGTTGTGAGTTTGAGTCTCGGGCTGGCAGGAATTGTGGGTGGGGGTAGTGCATGTACAGTTCTCTCTCCACCTTCAATACCACAACTTAGGTGCCCTTGAGCAAGGCACTGAACCCCCAACTGCTCCCTGGGTGCCGCAGCATAAATGGCTGCCCACTGCTCCAGGTGTGTGTTCACAGTGTGTGTGTCCACTGCTCTGTGTGTGTGCACTTCGGATGTTTGGAGCACGAATTCTGAGTATGGGTCTCCATACTTGGCTGAATGTCACGTCATTTTATTATTCACTCATTATTCTCATTATAAACACGGTCAAAACTTTTCCACACCTCAGACTTTGCTTTAGTTGCTGGTGCAACCAAAACATAATCGCCAGAGGCAAGCCTCCGTTACACCTAGCAACCATTTTCACATCTTTCTCGCGCTAATCGAAACACAACACATAGCCACAACACCTCGCAAACCGGAGCGCAAGCCCGAGCCCGCGCAAAATGATATAAATTAAGCCCGAAGCCGTCGGGTCCCATCGGGTTCGGGCAAAGATCTTCAGCTCTTTGCAGTAATCTCCAAATAAATCTAGTCAAAGCCGCGCTCGCTCATCCTCGTCTGCACGCACGCGCTGTCATGATCTAATGCACTAGATGATGGATTTATAAAAACAAATAGGCTAGGCCTGCCTACCGCAACGCAAAAAATCAAAAAATCCAATAGGATCAGATTAATGTGAGCACCAGTGTGTTTTGCTGCAGCAGCGCCGATGGAAGCAGTTTATTGAATCAATTTAACGCCTTATATACGCCAAAAATTATGTTTTGCATTTGTTAATAAAGTAAATAAAACGAAAACATGAATGTTTTAATGCTACTGAATAAAAAGAAACGATCCACTCGAAAGTCTCTGCTCATCATGACAGGACCTGGATCAGTGAGCTGCGTCTTGGGCCGATGACGTCACTTCCAGGGAGGCATGTTGTACACACCCCCGTCCCTTGACTCCGCCCCCATGTCAAAACAGTGCCACAAAGAGAGACGTGCAGAAAAATGAAACGCAAAGGGAAAATGGTATCGCAAGCTCAAACTACTGACGATAAATTAATAGATATGACAATGTAAATTATGTTTTGCAAAATCATTGCTTTCGCACTGTTTGCAATTCTTTATTTTTGTTTGCAAAAAGCTAATTTATTTTCCTCAATATTTTTTGAGTATATATAAGGCGTTAAATTGACTCCATAGCAGTTCACTTAATGTGCATCTGTCACACGTGCCACAGTCAGTGTTGGGGTAGTTACTCAAAAAATTTATTAGTTACTTGTTACCAGTTATTTCTGTAAATTGTAATGAGATTACTTTACTAGTTACTGCATTTGAAAAGTAACATCACTACTTATTACTTTACTTTTTTAGGGCCCTACGAAATCTGTTTTATTTTTTTCCTAAATTCCGTTAAATTTCTTTCCAAATTCCGTTTTTCCACTTTAATATTTCTGGATTCCATTTTTTTCTGTTTATTTTTTTCTCAACTCTTTTTAAATGGTTAAATTTAATTGTATTAATCGAACACTTGACTTTAAATTTAAACCGGACTCTTATTTTGGCGTGTCAACTTGAATACCTTTATAGTTCCTTGTACATGATGTGACCTAGTTTTACTCAAATCAAACTGTCAAATGCTCATGAAATGAACGCAGCATGGAAAATTTCATAAGGCTATTTTAAGAAATAATTGAATAAATTAAGTTGTTTTTATGCATGTAAATATGTCAATGACTTGCTGAAGTGCATGAACACCAGTATGTATTAGACCCGGAAATAACGTCTCTCTCGCGCTCTCTCTCTACTGTATAAAACATACATTATTATTATGTAAAGTATAATATTATACACTATAATATAATATAGTATTGTATTATAGTGATTATATCCAAGTTGTCTGTATGGAACGCAGCATTAGGTTAACGTCAATAAACGAGCGTGTACTACAATTACGAGTCATGACATTTCAGCACTTGACAAACGGACAGCGACTCCTCTAAGCAGCACTTAAAGCACAGCTCCGTGACTGTTGGGAAACGCACGTGAAACAATAACGAACTATCATAAAATTAGATTTAGAAAACGCTCTTAAGCGCTAAGATCAATCGTTATCGGGAAACCCGGTGTCCTGACATTTTATCCTACCCGTCAGATTTTCCTACCCGGGTTTACTGCGCATGCACGCATCAATGTCGTGTCCTTTTTCTCATGCTAACGCGTCCTTTTTTAACACGGCTTGTGTAACGCAGGAAAGTCTAGTAAAGTAGTGTAGTTACCAATATTACTAGTGTAATGCGTTACTTTACTTCTTTACCAGAAAAGTAATATAGTTACTGTAATCCGTTACTTTGTAACTCGTTACCCCCAACACTGGCCACAGTTACGTTTGGGATCATTTTATTTTAAATGCCATAATGTCAGTGGAAAACATTGAAATTGTGTTTTAAAATACAACAACAAGCATCACAAAACCATTTAAAGATGCTCATTTAGCGGTCTCCATGCGGGATAGGAGAGTCAACTAAAGTAAAATAACCTCAAACTTTTATCAAACGATCATAATCACATCTATTAATTTTATAATACTGCTACTAGCATTTTATTCAGACTAAAACCCCCTAATTCAAGTGAGAATGCGTTTTGTGTGTGTGTGTGTGTGGCTTTTGCACATCCTGTCAATGCATTTTGCAGCATTATGGTTAACGATTAATCGATTAATTGATCGTTAATTTAAACGACAATCGAATATGGAATTATTTATTTTATATTTTATTTACGATATTTTACATCCCTAGTTGGCACACTTTGTAGACAAAAAAAAAAAAGCCTTTGCTAAAAAGAAGAGGGACAGAGAAGAGCGAAAGGAGGCTGCTAAAGGCAGTTCAACACTGAAAACATGAATAAGTTCCAGCAAGCCAGCAGGTAATTCATCATATAGAATATTTAGCAGCTTGTCACACTTTAATTATTTTATTTAAGTATATTTCCCATTATAATCACTTGTCTTGATACTAGTGATATAGGTTTCCACCGTTTATTAATTAGCACCTAAGAGCAGAACAATACTTGCAGCAGTACTACGGACAATCAGAAGAACTCTAGTCTACTTAGAAGTACATTTTCTCTCTTTTTCTTGCTTGTGCATTGAGATACTGGGTGCCAATTAATTTATTAACATGTTTTAAATTTCAATATTTCATTATTTGTATTTCTGAAATGGTATGTTGAACACTAAAGTTGTAGTCTTCCTTAAAAACAGAATAAACAGAGAATTTTTTGGCCATTAGAGACTACTGGTGGAAAGATATATCTAATTATAAAGTGATAAAAAAATATTCTGGTTTGAATTTGGTTCACTTGTACACTCACTGTCCCTATCAAATAAACTTCAAGTAATATCTATATATGATAAACTAAACCAGTAATATAACATTAAAATACCAGTTTATAATTCAGAGATTTATCTTAACTACAGTGCCTTATGGTGGGGTAAGTTTAAATGCTGACTCAGTTTACCCCACAGCATTTGGCTCACTTTGCCCCATAGCTGCCATTATGGAAAAAATAGCTACTGCTGGTTATCAGTTCAGGCTAATTTTTAGCGAAATGATTTGCATGGGTGTATATGTTGCTAAATCACCTATACATGTATGTATCATAAATATTTTTAGACCCGGATAAATTTGCTTTGATGTAACAACCATTGCATCTGTTGTACTAAAATTGTACTTTGACAAGCCAAAAACAGTTTTTAAAGTAAATGGGTGCCTTCCTCTCCTCCCATGTGTTTCTCTTTTTCACAGTCTGGTAGATATGGTTGGTGGTTCTAAAATATGTAGTTTAATACTATATTTATATAATATATATTATAGTAAAAGTGTACAATTGCCAAGATGCAGGGGGTGGCTCAACTTACCCCACTCTCCCATACTTCCACTAAAGATGAGGCAGAAGCAGACTCAGAGAGTGAGGAAGAGCTCACTCTTATCAAAACATCTACAATAATGTCTGGAATTATTACAGAGTGTGCTGTCTTCTCTGTTAACTGTATATTTGTAACAACTGGATCATTTGTATTAACCCCCACCCCCCCAGTACCCCTTTTTTTGGTTTGGGCCACTGCCCACTAAAATATCTGTGCACAGCCCTGCACACACTCACATAAACACACACACACACACACACGCACACACACACACACACTCACACATGTTTGTTTTTGTGTAAAGTGTGTTCATCCCATACGTGTAATGGTTTTTATACTGTAGAAACTGTATATTCTATCGCCCTTCACCAACCCTACACCTAACCCTAACCCTCACAGGAAACTTTGTGCATTTTTACTTTCTCAAAAAAACTCATTCTGTATGATTTATAAGTGTTTTGAAAAATGGGGACATGGGTTATGTGCTCATAAGTCACCCTCTCCTTGTAATACCTGTGTCATACCCATGTCATTATACAGAGTTGTGTCCTGATATGTCAAGAGCAAAACTTCCACAAAATTTGATTTCTTGATGATTTGATATTTTATAATAGTGATTTTATAAATTTAAATAATAAGCTAAAAAGTGGAAATGAATGACTAATAAGCCAATAAGTGCTCCTCTGCTGTCATCTACTGGTTAAAGTGATGATTTGGTGCCTTTTTTTCACCACGAGGTATATTTCTGTTTAAAGCAGATCATTTTAGAGCTTAAAAGAGCTGGAAATATTTGTGTGAAATGCTTGAAATCATTGGAAAAAGCTTGAATTTCTATCTGAAAAGCCTGAAATTAATAATATCAAGTCAAGTTAATAAATAACCAAAATGAACTGGGGTTGTTTTCGCAGCTGCGGTTGGCAGCAGATGTTTGCTTGAGCTGCGCATCAGAAGTGGAAACACGTTGTGGTTTAATGTCTCTGCACTGAAAGGAAATCTGCAGTTTGATCAGTGCTTTTACAGACGAAAGACAATGGAGAAGATCATGCTGTTTTGTGTTTTTTCATACTTGATTGTTCAGATCAGCTCCAGCGGTAAATATATTCTACTTTACGATTTCACAATATTGAGCTTTATATACTTAGATATAATTAATGTTTAAATGTGTAAATAATCAGTTTATGATGTTTTCCAGATGCTTCAGAACATAATGTGACTCTGTTAAGATTTCAGCTGAATGAAAGCATCACTCTGAACTGCAGCATGACAGACAATCATGTAATAGCCTGGTATCACCAGAATCCAGAATCTGGACAACTAACACTGCTGATATTTGCCTATGTCTTCATGAAAGAGACAAATACGATCAATCAAAACAAATTCCTGAGAGTTAAAGTAGATAGAAGTAGAAACACAGCCTCGCTAGATATTACTGGAGTAATGGAGTCAGACTCAGGTCTTTATTTCTGTGGAACAAGATTAATGAATTCAGACATGCAGTTTGAGAAACCCATCAGACTACAGATCGAGGGTTAGTACTGCTGACTTCTCCATTTCTCTCAAATTTCCATCATCACTAGTAACCTACTACACTCAAAATGTTTCACTGCAATGCCATATAAGAACCATTTTTGGTTCCCAAAGAACCTTCTAGTGATCAGTTTAAAAAAAAACGAAAAAAAAAAACGAAAAAAGTGTGAAGAACATTTGCATTGTCCATATGACCGTTTTCCACTTAAAAAAGCACAAAACATTTGTGTTGTTTTTTCTTTAATGCAGTGTTTGTGCTCCAGATATGAATGATTCCTGAAATCTTGTGGGTTGTTGAGGAGTGATCATAAATCTGAAGTGATCATATATTTAATATATTTTCAGACAGAGAAGACAAAGTTCAGTCCATCACAGATCATCCAGAGGAAGTTGAGATCAAAGGTTAGAACTTTTTTTAAGAGTGCAACTGTTTATAGCATCGTGACTGTCACATTATTACAGAAAGTGCTTCACAGATGTAATTTCAGCATGATTTCATCACAGTTCAATCTCAGCACAATCGATCAGAATCTGTCTGACTTGATTCTGTTGTTTAATGAAAGCTGGTTTCTGAATGTTTTCTGTCTGTCTGTAGATGAAGTGACGCTGACGGAGCGTGTGCTGATGTTCAGTGGTGTTGGGTTGGCTGTGTTTCTGTGTTTTCTGGTTATAATCATTGCAGGAAGAAACATTTACTGTCACGGTTGGCGGAAAGGATGGACCGCAGCTGAACATGCTGGTCTGAATGTTCAAAACTCACCTAAATGACATTTGTGAGCTTTATATTTGACTCTATCACAATAATCAGCATTTATACTTTACACCAGACCGATGTGATTCAGATGTGTTTCTGTCGGCCAGATCTCATAGACGTCTGTTTTATCTGTTCATGACACAAACTTCAAATAAAATGTCTTCAGTGTTAAAAGTGTTGTTGAGTTCTGATCAAATAAACAGCAGTAAAACTACCATGTCACAGTTGTATTTTTGATGAAAAAAATTTATAGAAATGATAATTTTTTTAAATATGATGTAGATCTAAACATACTGTCTGTGACTATAAACAGCAACAGATTTGAATGAATAAGTGTGTGTGCCATCTTTCTTTAGTGAAATAACAATAAATACCACTTTTCTGTGTGACTAAATTGCAATCCTGAAACAAATTCATTTATTATGATCACTGTATCACTTATTATTGTAAAATTGATACAACATCAATGCGGTTTTAAATCTCTAATTAAACTACAAAAAAAAAAAAAAAAAAAAAAAAAAAATTCCAGTAATTTACTTTTAATTCCAGTAATTTACTTCTGATTAGTTTTCTGATAAATCTTATCTTTGCTGGTGGTGAAATGCTGTGGTTTCATTTCAAATATCTTCAGCTCTTGTTCTGAGGATGAATGAAAGTCTTGGGGAGCGTAACAACATGAGGGTAAGTAAATGAGTGAATACATTTAAACTCAGCTTACACTGACAGAAGTGCTTTATAACAATAATTACAAATTACAATAAAATATTAAATAAAACAATAGAATAAAAAAAGGTTGAGTAATTAACCAGAGAAATTTCATTTGTGAACCTATCCCTTTAAACATTTCCTTGTTTGTACAGTCTGTACTTATTTGCTGCAAAGCATTTTTGACTCTATAGCTGTCACGGTTGGTAGAATTGTTGTGTCATTTTGATCTTATGTGGGTAGTGTTACGTGTGTCTCGTTATCACTGATTGTTTCATGTGGACGTGACCGCCTCTTGTTTCATCAGCTGCAGCTGCCACTAATTTCCTGCTCCCTATTTATTGCCCTGTCTTTCATCTTGTGTTTGTCAGATCGTTGTTTGAAGTCTCCTGTGCTTGTGCCTGGTTTGTCGCCCTTGATAGTTTCCCGTTTCACTCAAGACTAGGCTTGAGTATTGATTGGAACCTGAGATTGTGAACGTTAGCCATGCTGGTGACTCCACGTCTCCGCCATTTGCTGAGCCTATCATTATTCCATTCACCATAGCAGCAAGGGGGATGAAGTCAGAGCAACAAAAGGAAGGGTGCCGCAGAAGGGTCACTGCACACATTGTAAAAAGGCTGCATCCCCTTTCAGAGGTAGAATCACCAACATTTAGGTTAGTTAAGCAATAACGATAGAGCTAAGCTAATTGATACTGAGCTAGGGTGCATTTCCCAAAAGCATAGTTCGTGCCTCTTAGCAACTTAGTTGGTTGGCAATGGGAAATTGTATTGCAACCAACAAAGTTGCTAACTTAGGACTCTGGAGCTGAGGGTAATTTTATGGACACTCATCTTGCATACCAGATAAAACTCCCCATCATGTCTCTCTCCCAGCAGTTTTCTGTCAAAGCTCCTTATGGTCGAGAACTCCCCAACATCAAACATACAAGTGATCCCATAACCCTCATCAACTCCGGCAATTACACAGAGACAATTCCATTCCTCCTCCTGGACGCCCCAGTTGCACCCATTGTTTTAGGCCACCCTTGGCTTGTGAAGCATAATTTTTCAGGTGGATTGGGGATTGAACTCCTTCACTATGTGGAGCGAGTATTGCCATGAGTCCTGTCTCGTGTCTGCTTGTTCGTCTGTGTCTGGTTCTGTGTTTCAGGGGAAGGAAGCGGTTCAGTAAGTCTTGCACTGCTTCTCTTCCTCCATACTGTCCTTATGACTATGCTATAGATTTATTACGAGGTAAGTCCCCATCTAAAGGCAAGCTTAACACTCTTTCTATTCCTGAGAGGGAGGCCATGGAGAAATATATTTCTGATTATCTAGCAACAGGGTTCATCTGACCTTCCTCTTCTCCTGCGGGGGCGGGGTTTTTTTATTGTTGGTAAGAAGGATGGTTCTCTGCGACCTTGTATTGATTACCGAGAATACGTGTCCTTTGCCGTTGATGTCTTCAGCCTCCGAGAGGTTGCAGGGAGCATCCATCTTCACATAATTGGATTTACGAAACGCTTATCATTTGGTTCGCATCAGGAAGGGGGAAGTGTGGCAGGGGGGGCGTGGTTTAGCGAAGTCTGCAGCGGGAGAGAGAATCAGGAGACGAGCGGTAAGTGAGTGGTTTGGGCAAAAATTATCATCACCTGTTTCTCGTTCTAGTAATTGGCGTGGAGAGAGTATAAAACGCCAGGAGAGACAGAAGCAAGGGAGAGAGAGACGGACTGCTGACCCGAGCCGGAAACAGAAACCGAAACCGGAAAGAGTAAAACGGAAGCCGTGTTGAAGTGGCAGAATAAAAGTCACCGTTTAGGTGTTTGCAATCTTTTTAGTTCTTTTTGTTTAAATAAACCTGTCAGCAGTCCCGCCGACCCCTTTGTCCTCTTCCTTCCACCCCACGAACTTAGCTACACTGGTGCCGAAACCCGGGAGGAAGTAGGACCGTCACCACCGCCATGCAAAGTCCGGCCGCCACGCCGCTTGCGGATATCATCCCTCGCGGGCCTTCACCGTGAACAACACCAGGCCCTGCTGGACCTGAGGACGGATCAGGAGAGGCGTTTCCAGGCCATTGTCCAGGCCCAGCAGGAGGACCGCGAGAGGTTCCGGAGCTGGATCGACCGGGAGGTTCGCGCCGAGGCCGCCGGGCCACCCGCGGCGCCCATGCATCTACCGCTGCACAAGATGGGGCCCCAGGACGATCCGGAGGCCTTCCTGGAGCTTTTTGAGAAGTCGGCGGAGGCCTGCGGGTGGCCCCGAGAGCAGTGGCCGGTGCGCCTCATTCCTCTGCTCTCCGGAGAAGCCCAGGTGGCCGCCCAACAACTTCCGGTGGCGAACCTCCTGGTCTTTGATGACCTAAAGAGGGCCGTCATCCAGCGGGTCGGCCGGTCGCCCGAACAACACCGCCAGCGGTTCCGGTCCCTGGACATGGGCGAAGCCGGTCGACCCTTCGCGATGGCCCAGCAGCTCCGGGACTCCTGCCGCAAGTGGCTACTAGCCGAGGGAAGCGACGTGGAGCATGTCGTCGACCTGGTGGTGCTGGAGCAGTTCATCACTCGGTTTCCCTAAAAGACGGCCGAGTGGGTCCAGTGCCACCGCCCCACGTCGCTGGACTCGGCCATCCACCTGGCGGAGGACCACATGGTGGCGTGCCCAGGGGTCGGCGCACCCCCACCTACTAACTCTCTCTCTCCTTCCCTCTCTTCCCCCTCTCTCTCTCGCCCTGTCCCTCTCCCTAGGTCCCGTCCACCCGGCCCTCCTCGTGAGTCCCAGGGCCCCGCCCAGGGGGGCGGGGTTTGTGGCTGCCGGAGGGGACAGTGCTTCCGTTTCTCCGCTCTCTCTGCGCCAATTCTCCAATCCACTCCCTGCCACTGGGGCGGCGGGTAGGTCTGGGCTGGCCTGTTGGCGTTGCGGGGACCCAGAGCATTTCGTGGACAGGTGTCCAATGATGGAGGTGGGGACGTTGATCCGGGTCCCGGACGTCCCACAGGTCACCCCCGGTCAGGCTGGCGAGTACCAAATACCAGTGAGTATCAAGGGGGGTACATATCCGGCCTTGGTGGATTCAGGGTGTAACCAAACCTCAATCCATCAAAGCCTGATTCAACCGGGGGCATTGGATACAAGCCGCGTGGTTAAGGTGCGGTGCGTACACGGGGATGTGGTGGAGTATCCGGTTGTCCCAATTAGCATTCAATTACGGGGACAAAAGCATAGTGTAGAGGTGGCGGTTAGTCCCCACCTAAGGCATCCAATAATCTTGGGAACGAATTGGCCCGCATTTACGGTGTTATTGGGGTCGTTATGTGCGGATGCCTCTTGGGGAAATAAGGCACGGAAGGAGACCGCGAGGGTACAGGTGGGAGAAACTGAGCCAGGGCCGCTGGGGTCTGCTTCAGGGAAACCGAGCGAAATCGGGAGACTAATTCTCTCGGAGCGTGATGACTTTCCTCTGGAGCAGTCTCAGGATGAGACACTGAAACATGCGTTTCAACAGGTCCGCGCCATCGATGGCCAGTCTCTCCAACCTGCCCTCCCGCTCTCCTATCCGTATTTTGCCATTTTAAAAGACCGGTTGTATAGAGTGACCCAAGACGCTCGGACAAAATTTAATACAACCCAGTTGTTAATTCCAAAGGGCCGCAGGGAAATGCTTTTCCAGGCGGCTCATTCTAATCCTATGGCGGGCCATTTGGGACAGGCTGCAACACTAAATCGCCTCATGGCCCGTTTCTTTTGGCCGGGCATTCATGTCAACGTGCGCAGGTGGTGCGCGTCTTGTCCGGAATGTCAGTTGGTAAACCCACCGGCCGCCCCAAAAGCGCCTTTGCGCCCTCTTCCCTTAATGCAGGTCCCCTTCGAAAGAATTGGTATGGACCTCATCGGGCCATTAGAGCGATCGGCACGAGGACATCGCTTTGCATTAGTCATAGTTGATTATGCAACGCGATATCCTGAAGCGGTGGCCCTCCGCAACATTTCCGCTAAAAGTGTTGCGGATGCCCTGTTTCGTCTTATCTCCCGGGTGGGGGTTCCAAAAGAAATCCTCACCGATCAGGGCACGGCGTTTATGTCACGTACGTTACGCGAACTGTACGGATTGTTGGGCATTAAATCGATTCGAACTAGCGTCTATCACCCACAAACCGACGGCCTGGTCGAACGATTTAATCGCACACTTAAATCCATGATCCGTAAGTTTGTTCACGAAGATGCCAAAAATTGGGATAGGTGGCTAGAGCCCTTGTTATTCGCTGTGCGAGAGGTCCCGCAAGCCTCCACGGGGTTTTCCCCCTTCGAGCTTCTCTATGGACGCCAGCCCCGGGGGGTGCTCGATGTACTGAGAGAAACTTGGGAGGAGGGACCATCTCAGGGCAAAAACGAAATTCAGTATGTGCTGGACTTGAGAACAAAACTCCACACATTGGGGCGGCTATCAATGGAGAATTTGTTACAAGCCCAGGACCGCCAGAGCCAGCTTTATAACAGGGGAACTAGGTTACGCAAATTTGCACCGGGAGAGAAAGTACTTGTATTACTCCCAACGTCGAGCTCCAAATTAATGGCTAAGTGGCAGGGACCGTTTGAGGTTGCACGACAGGTCGGGGATCTCGATTATGAGGTAATACGGTCCGATAGGAACGGTTCCCGTCAGATCTACCACCTCAATCTCCTAAAAAAATGGAATGAGGTGGAATCAGTGATGTTGGCAACGGTGATTGGCGGAGAGGATGATCTCGGGCCAGAGGCGAATATCAAACCACAATCCTTCGCCCTGGCTCCAGGTGGAGATCACCTCTCGCCGTCCCAACTCACTGATCTAACAAAATTGCAGGCAGAGTTCGCCGACGTCTTCTCTCCCCTACCGGGCCGTACTAACCTGTTTCAGCACCATATCGAGACCGAGCCGGGCGTGGTAGTTCGCAGCCGGCCATATCGTTTACCTGAGCACAAGAGAAAAGTGGTTCAGGCTGAATTAGGCACTATGCTTGACATGGGGGTAATAGAAGAATCTAATAGTAACTGGGCGAGCCCGATAGTTTTAGTCCCGAAAACGGACGGCTCAGTCCGATTCTGTGTAGATTACCGCAAGGTGAATGCTGTGTCAAAATTCGACGCGTATCCAATGCCGCGGGTTGACGAGTTGCTTGATCGGCTAGGCACGGCTCATTTTTATTCGACATTGGACTTAACAAAGGGCTATTGGCAGATCCCCTTGTCTCCGTTGTCCAGAGAAAAGACAGCTTTCACAACGCCGTTTGGATTACACCAATTTGTTACCCTTCCATTTGGCTTGTTCGGGGCCCCAGCTACCTTTCAGCGCCTCATGGATAGGATTCTGCGGCCCCATGCTGCGTATGCGGCTGCCTACCTAGATGATATAGTTATATTTAGTAATGATTGGCAGCGGCATATGCAGCATCTGAGGGCTGTCCTGAGGTCGCTGAGGGGAGCGGGGCTCACGGCCAACCCAAAGAAGTGTGCGGTTGGGCGTGTGGAAGTAAGGTATCTGGGCTTCCACTTGGGGCATGGGCAGGTGCGTCCCCAAATTGATAAGACAGCCGCTATTGCGACCTGTCCACGTCCCAAGACCAAAAAGGAGGTAAGGCAGTTCTTGGGGCTGACGGGATATTATAGACGGTTTATTCCTAATTATTCGGACCTCACCAGCCCTTTGACTGACCTTACTAAAAAGGAGGTGCCAGATACGGTCCAGTGGACGGAGCCGTGTCAGCAGGCCTTTACTCAGGTCAAGGCTGCTCTGTGTGGCGGGCCGTTGTTACACTCTCCTGATTTTTCTCTCCCTTTTCTGTTGCAGACAGACGCATCGGACAGGGGGCTGGGGGCAGTCCTGTCCCAGGAGATAGAGGGGGAGGAACGGCCGGGGCTGTACATTAGCCGGAAGCTCTCGAAGAGAGAGGCTAAGTACAGCACCATCGAGAAAGAGTGCCTTGCCATCAGATGGGCCGTCCTCACCCTCCGCTATTATCTCCTGGGACGGGAGTTCACCCTCTGTTCGGACCACGCTCCGCTGCAGTGGCTCCACCGCATGAAGGATACCAACGCGCGGATCACTCGTTGGTATCTAGCTCTTCAGCCTTTTAAGTTCAAGGTGATCCACAGGCCGGGTGTTCAAATGGCGGTGGCCGACTTCCTCTCCAGAAATGGGGGGGGGGCTGCAGGCCGGATGGCTCCCCGGCCTGAGTCGGGCGGTGGGGCTATGTGGCAGGGGGGGCGTGGTTTAGCGAAGTCTGCAGCGGGAGAGAGAATCAGGAGACGAGCGGTAAGTGAGTGGTTTGCGCAAAAATTATCATCACCTGTTTCTTGTTCTAGTAATTGGCGTGTAGAGAGTATAAAACGCCAGGAGAGACAGAAGCAAGGGAGAGAGAGACGGACTGCTGACCCGAGCCGGAAACAGAAACCGAAACCGGAAAGAGTAAAACGGAAGCCGTGTTGAAGTGGCAGAATAAAAGTCACCGTTTAGGTGTTTGCAATCTTTTTAGTTCTTTTTGTTTAAATAAACCTGTCAGCAGTCCCGCCGACCCCTTTGTCCTCTTCCTTCCACCCCACGAACTTTGCTACAGGAAGAATGGAAAACCATTTTCAACTCCCCCAGAGGGCACTTTGAATATTTGGTTATGCCATTCGGGTTTTCCAACTCCCCAGCGGTTTTTAGGCACTCGTGAATGACGTGTTGAGAGACATGGTAGATTTATTTATAAGTTTACCTGGATGACATTTTGATTTTTTCTTTGTCTCTCCAGGAACATGTTCAACACATCAGACGAGTGCTTCAGAGGCTGCTGGAGAATGGGCTTTTTTGTCAAGGCGGAGAAATGCACTTCATGCACAGCCTGTTTCTTTTCTAAGTTACATTGTAAGGGAAACAGGTCAATTTAGCTCAAGGGGAATCATTTAATATTTTAAAGGGAATTTGAACAGAATCACTGTTTCACGGCTGATCACTGAGATGCCCTGCGATTCACTGGATGAGCCGTTTAATATCAAATCTGCGCTGGATATTAATATCCAAAGTATAGTGAAAACACTATAAATTAGCACAGTAACAAGATCGGCAGTTTAAGACATTAACTTGTATGCACAAAACACAAGATACTTCTCTTTTCAATATGAATAAGGCTTTATTAGATAAATCTAAGACCTATAAACTAATCTAACACATAAACGCACACACTCACACATTCACACAAGTTGCAGGAAGATCGAAAGTTAGGGAAAGATGAGTTTAAGAGAATGGAAATGTGGAATCCCAAGTTTACAGCAATACGTTAAATTGCATAGATATGAACAACCATCAATCACTTAATTAGCCCTCAAATTGAGTTCCTCAAGGAGGTTAAAATTATATGAGATACACCAGTACAAATCAGAGTATGGAGGAAGTACTTGGCTGGAAGTTCAGTAGTAGCTGAAGTGACTTCTTGGGAAGCCCGTGGTGGGGCGTTGGCTGAAGACGCAGAGTTGTGTGGGCTGGTTGAAGTTGAACGGGCACTGGAGGTCAGACTCGGAGACAAAGCGTTACAAAACTTAACTCAGAACACGAAACTCTCAAACGGATAAAAAGGAGTAAAGTTTGACGAGACTAGGTGGTGTTTCTTCTCATCGTGGCTAAGTAGCAGCAGGCGTGCAGGCCGAAGCATGCTGGAACCACACTCAGAGAACAGTGATGACTAAAAGCATGGCTAAAAGCTAAAGCTAAGGAGCAAAGCTACAAGCTAAAAGCAAACTAAAAGCATACATGACTAATAGCAGAACCAAAGCTAGAAGCTAAAAGCAAAATTTGATGGTGTCCTGAGTATTTAAACTGGCCTGTTGGCCACACCTCAAATGTTGTCTTGACCAATCAGATATTGTCTTGGCTCGGGGGTATCATAAATCATATGTTATCTTATCAAGCACGCAGTCCGAATTTTCCCGCTCTTGCAGGGTATAATTTTGAACATGATTCCTATAACAAGAATATGATACATTTGACAAATAACTGATGGTCAGGACTGTTTCAAGCAAGCAGATTCAATCACAAACATACCAAACATGATTATGAATCCTTAAGCTATCCCATAGTTATTAAAAGACATACACAATAAGTGATTATAAACATGATAATCAAATGTGTGGGTTACATATAAATGAATATGGAGTTAAGCGATGGACTAATATTCATTTAGAAGTCATTTTGGTCCATTTATATCTAGAAAAGACAGTTTTTGTGTCATTCTCTGACAAATATTTCTGTGGAGACCAGAGGTTCAAAGGCCCCCTTAGGAATTTCAGTCGGGCTCTGCTAGGTGGGGGGAAGTCAATCCAAGAATCTTGTGTATAACTCTCATGGGTTTACATGTCATGTCTGGAGTTGTATCTCAATTACTTGCCCCAAATTTGACAATCTCTTCTCCGAATTGAGATTGTCAATAATTGTTCTAGTGGTGTTAATGTTGAAAGCTGTTCTGTTAAAGAGTTGGTTGGTCGGTTATCTTGCTTGGGACTTGTAGCACGGAATGATTTATGACTTCCTGTTGCCTTTCTGAAGAATTCAGCTCGTGTTTTAACCACAGTCCTGATCGACTCTTTAATTTGTCTGATTTCGGGTCAGATCCGCTACAACATCATCTCTTTTGAGGGAGTGTCCATGGATCCTGACAAGGTTAAGGCTGTGATAGATTGGCCAAGACCAGATTCCCGTAAGCCCCTACAGTGGTTTCTGGGATAGAGCTGAAGATCTTTGCCCGAACCCGATCGGACCCGTTGGGACCCGACGGGTTCGGTCAGGTTCGGGCTTAATTTCTATCATCTTACGCGGACTCGGGCCGGGCTCCGGCTTGCGCTCCGGTTTGCGAGGTAAACGAGCGGTCATGTGATGTGTTTCGATTAGCGCGAGAAAGATGCGAAAATGAATGCTGAGCAGGTGTAACGAAGGCTTGCCTCTGGTGATTACGTTTTGGTTGCACCAGCAACTAAAGCAAACTCAAGGTGTGGAAAAGTTTTGACCATGCTTATAATGAGAATAATGAGTGAATAATGACGCACCATCAGTGAGCGCAGGAACGCGCTGAAGACATCTACAGTGGATTCAATGTTTTTCCTCCACAAAAACATGTAGACCTAGCCTAATCTCTGTGAGTAAAGGTTTTTCAAATGATAACTAAATATTCATTGAGTCTTAAATGCATAATGTTGACAGAGTATTTACGCTAATGTTGGCATTATTCTATTATTAAATAAAGCAAATCCGGCGGAGCCTTTATCTTAATTTCGTTATTGCCAAATACCCATCTTAATTTAAAATTTATCTTAATTTAATTTTTTTAAATGACTCGTTTTTATTGGTGCGTTGGTCTATTTATAGGTTAAATGAACATATGTCTAGAATGCTGAGATGTTACGATGTCACAGAGGACTTATTTTATTTCTTTATTCCAACTTCCAAGTGGTCTAGTCTACGTTAGTTATGAGTAAATTATGTTAAAACATGAATAAATTACTCATTGTTGACAAAAGGCAAAAGAGCTATGTGCGTGCGCACATTTGAATAATGTCAGGCTGTAAACGGGTTCGGGCTTTAAAAAAGCTGTCAATCAAAATGTACATGTCGGGCTCGGGTCCTGTCGGGCCTAACTTTTAAGGCCCGATTACAGCTCTATTCTGGGATTCGCCAACTTCTATCTGTGTTTCTTCCGTAACTTTAGCCAACTAGCCACACCTCTGACCGCCTTTTTATTGATTATTGATTATTCAATTATTGACAATTATTGACCTACTCCAGAACTACGTTCAGGTGGTATATATGGTCCTGTTCTGTCATCATTGCTTTTGTACCAATGTTAGTTTTTGCTTAGTCTTATGCAACTTTATTAATTTGAGTTTGATTAACTTAAACCAGGGCTATTCAATTGGCGGCCCGCCAATCATCTTCATCTGGCCCGTCAGAAGAGTAAATGCAGATCGCATATATGCTTTGAATTGTGTTTGCACTAAGTTAGTTTGTCCACAAGGTGGCAACACTGGCCCGGGCCAGCCAGAAAAGAAAAGGAAGAGACGCAACAGTGCCAAGTCCACCGTGTCCCATGGAATTGGGCTACTACAATGTTGCCAATGGTTGTTTTGAAGCTACTCCAATAACATGATCTTTATCCAGGGTTCTAAATGACTTAGGACTCTTGGGGGGTCCCCTAAAATTTAATTATTAAAGGTTCTGAAGACTACCTTGCTACACGATATACTGTAGGCAAAATTATATGGACCAGTGTTGAAGGTGGGATAATGGTCTTGGGATGTTGTCCCTTGCCCTGCTGCAAATATCTAGATACTTACATCGCCACCAACCCCTGCCATCCCACCCCTATAGGCACATAGAGTAAAATGAAATTCTGAAAAACTATCACTTCTTCTTGCTTTACTACTCCTTCCTCTTCTTCCTGAAAACAATTTCACCTGATGATTTGAGTAGCTCTTTTTTGTAAAGTTCTAGGATGATTGGGGTAATTTTGTAGGGTAGGCCTAGTGCCTCTGCATAGAAAATAATAAACAAAGTACAAACATATATAAATGCAATAGAACAAAAATACATGTGAAATAAAGCAGTGGTTTTGGTTTCTCAGGTAAGTTAACTGCATTAAGTTATGTAAAATAACATTGCCTTCACTGTATACAATAAATATGGTTCATACAATTAATACAGTTTACCTTTAGCTACAAAAATGTTTTTTCTCTTTCTCTTTAGTTTTTTGATTAGCTTTGGTGACAAACAGCTGCAGGTATATTGGGTTGCTGTCCCTTTAAGACGAATGCATGTATGACAGGCATCTGTTTTCTTTCTCTGACTGCGTTTACGGGGAAACTCGTTGAAACGGACACTTTGACTTATTTTTTTTGAGCACATCGTTATTTTTATTTTTCGTTCAAACACAAATTGATAAGAAAGACAAGGGAATTCGGTATTCACGAACTTCACGTGCTGTCTGCGTGGCTCTGTGTGCCGACAGACCGACCAGTCTACATTTGGAAGTTTAACATAAATACATAACCTACTGATACAGCAAAGACAACGTCTGCAGTTTTGACGGCAAAATGGGCTACAGCATTTTTAGTTCTGTATTGACAGGAAGTTTTTTTAAGCAGAATTTTATGAGAATTTGATGCAATTGCAGATACAGAGAGTAAAAAAGAAAACGTAAAGAAAACGCGCTGTTTTTGCATCCCTTATATCTACAATTTCCCATGACAGCCATGTTATCACATAAGCATAATTTACCCTTGAAAAAAGTCGGTGATCTTTCTTTTTCTTTCCATGTGCAGGATTCCAAACTAAGACAAATAAAATTAGCTTCTTTACCAAGCTCTCATGTACATTCATGAGCAAATCACATTCACTTTAATCAACTCACAGACTTGAATTACGTCCTGGTTATCTTTCGTAATCATTGACTGGACAAGTAGATTGTTAAGCTAGCTTTGAATAACTAGTCTAGCTGCTCCTTCTGCTGTTAGCTGGCAGATCATTTGGCTTCATACACATAAGTTACAGCTAGCAAGAAACATTGACAAACGTACTCTTCTACATTACACTGGGTATCTTGTTAATGCAACTTTTGATATAGGATCTCGAACTCCTAATATTTTACTATATGCAATGGAGGAGATATAAACTCAATCGAATCACTTACAGGATTTTCATTCAGGATTTCACTCTTTGTGATATCTTGTTTTGCCGTGTTCATCTAGTACGTGTCTGCGGGAGCACCACAACAACAATCTGTGACGCTAAACTCACATTTAGCTAATAGCTGCCCTGATTGCTGCCTCACGCTAGGAAATAAATTAATTACTGTTATAAATACAAAACGTCACTAAAACCTATAATTTTCACAATAATTTTTAATGTTAAAATATATTTGTTGGGGACCCCCCAAAATCCAAAAATGAATTCTTATGGGGGGTCCCTAATGACTTATGGAGGGTCCGGGACCCCCCAGACCCCCTCATTTCGAACCCTGTCTTTATCCCCTGGGATGCGAATTTAAGCAGGGGAACCCTGCCAAAAGATGTGATTTTTAACAGGGGACCAGTTAAAATGTGATTGGGCTAGTTTTGGACTTGTTTTGAGTAGTGTTGGTCAGGTTTTCTTGTGAAGACCTGGCAACAACTACAATCTACCGGAGAACCCAACATCGTTGACAAGAGCTTGTGTGAGGGAGTTATGAGATATCCATAACTGTAGTTTAAAACTAGTATAAAGACAGCGTTGTTGATCATAACGCAGAAATAGCTCAGACTGGATGAAGGTGATTATTAAATGTAGTATAGTTTGAAAGTCTGTGTGTTTGGCTGAACCTATGCTGGCTAGCAACAGAAACACACACTTACTTCAAAATACAGTTTTGGCGAGTGATTTTTTTAAAACATGGCCTTAAATAAGTTATAAAGTCTAAAATAATGGTAAAGAGTTGGTAGAAAACCTGACATGTTTCAGAAATACCTCTCGCACAACAGATTTTAAAGAGACAGCATGGCTTTTAAAGTGAATCTTGCTGAAGTCTGTCATTGATGGAAATCACAGAAACAAAAAAGAGAAATCACGTGACTGTTCTAGTCGCTGATTAACTTTTGTTGCTTGAATAAAGATTAATCTATATTGTTTATGCATGTAGAATTTATAGTTTATGTGAAGATTGTTTTACATTCAATTAAATTAAAGTTGTTATATTTTTCAGAGCCTAGATAAATGTTAAAATAAAAACTAAATAATTATAGTGTAATGTTGAATGGTTATAATGAATTGCTAAATTTGAGAGGAAGATGCGTTTAATAGAGACATCATCAACAGTATTATCAAAAAAATGTGTTAATATTGAGACTTTGTAATCAGATGTCATTAAATATTTAAAATATACCATCTTTATGTTGTTTCTACATTCATTTGGAGGTTCAGTGTGAAATGATGACACTATATTAGTGATCAATTAGTCACAATTAATTACAGAAAATGTGTGATCAATTAGATTTATTTTATTTTATTTTATTGACAACACAAATGTTAACATTTCATAGACGTTGCTGTTGGTAATATTCATTTTACTGCTGAATATGCATTTAATTTTAATTCATTATTTTATAGACCCCCCCCCCCATTAAGAGATTGGGATGGCCCCCAACCCCTTTGGCCCCCTTCAAATTTTCACTACGATAATCCGGCCCTCAAATGAAACTAATCGAATAGCCCTGACTTTTAAGTAGAGACCATTTAAGTAGCTATGTAGCTGTTTAGACTTTTTTTATTACCTGAATTCAAACAGACTGAGTGGAATAAACCTATAATTGACTAAACAACAATTAAAAAATACAAGTGACTCAATGTGTAGGAGTTTACAGTACTCATATTTATTGGTTATAAAACTTAAGGCCATTGGTTCGAACAGTTTGAGATAGCTTGATTTTCACAGCGTTAAGACAGGAAGTGGAAACACGTTGTGGTTTAATGTCTCTGCACTGAAAGGAAATCTGCAGTTTGATCAGTGCTTTTACAGACGAAAGACAATGGAGAAGATCATGTTCTTTTGTGTTTTTTCATTCTTGATTGTTCAGATCAGCTGCAGCGGTAAATATATTATCATTTACAATTTCACATAATTGATCTTTTTTTTATACTAAAATATAATTAAAGTTTTATCTAAATCATTCCAAAGGATCAATTTATTATGTTTTGTAAATGTTTCAGAACATTATGTGACTGTGTTAAGATTCCGGCAGAATGAAAGCATCACTCTGAACTGCAGCATAAAAGAACAATTCACCTACAGATTTGAAATGGCCTGGTATCACCAGAATCCTGAATCTGGACGACTAGCACTGCTGTCTGCCTACTATAAAAGCATTCTAAGCTATCAAAGACATCGCATATTTGCAAAAATAGGGGACAATCTATCCTCGCTAGTCATTACTAGACTAAATGAGGCAGATTCAGGTCTTTATTTCTGTGCAACACCAAATGATTCAGACATGCAGTTCATGCAGTTCAACAAACCCATCAGACTAGTGATGGAGGGTTAGTACAGCTCTTCAGTTTCTCTCAAATCTTCATACTGTTTTTAATGCTGAGAATTATTTTACTGTTTCTCAATTTGCTTCAATCATCACTTTTACTGCAATGACACAGAAGAACCATCTTTGTTTCCACAAATAATCTTCTAGTGATCAGTTCATAAAGAAGCATTGTTTTCGGTAGTGTGAAGAACATTGGAATCATCTATAGAACCGTTTTGAATTCTTATTCTTATTGAATTCTTCAAATCATGTGTGTTATTGTGGAGTTTGTTGTTATAGTAATAATATTGAATCCCTTTGTGTTTGAGTAAGTGATCATATTTTCAATATTTCAGACGGGCTGACAGACATAGAAGAAAAAGAGGATGATGAGATCACAGGTGAGAGCAGAGATCATTCTTACTCATTTTTAATTTGATTTAAATTCTAAATAATGATTTTTATTTCAGGAGTCAAGTGCATTAGTGTATTTGTTATAGGTTATGCAAATTTTAATTATCTAAAGATCCTTTTGTCCAATGGAAAAATTACATGAATGTTCTTCATGAATCCATTGAGGCGAATTAAAACTTTTTTTTTTTTTAAATAAGTGTAACTGTTCATATGTACCGAGCAACATAATTACTTGTCACATTATAACAGAATGTGCATCACAGATGTAATTTGAGTGTGATTTTGTCACAGTTCAGACCCAGCACGACTGATCTGTATCAGTGTCTGAATGGTCTGTGTTTCTTTATTCTGTAGTTTGATTGGTTTCTCTGTCTGTGTGTAGCCTCTACAGTGGAGGTGATGCTGACGGAGCGTGTGATGGTGTTCGGTGGTGTTGGTCTGGCTGTCTTTCAGTTTTTTCTGGTTACAGTCGTTGCAGGAGGAATCATTCACTGTTACGGTTGGCAGAAAGGATGGGCCGCAGCTAAACGTGCTGGTCTGACTGATTAAAAAAATAACTGAATGACACTGAATTTGTGTGCTTTATTTTTCACTCTATCACAATAATCAGCATTGCTGTATGTTATCACTGATGGTGACTTCAGATCTCATTTAGGCTTCTGTTGTGGTAAAACATTAAAGTGCCCCTCTTATGCTATTTAAAAGGTTCATAATTTGGTTTTGAGAGTCCTCAACAATAGATTTACACGCATACAAAAAAATAAAAAAAATAAAACGCGTTCAATAAGTCTTTTGTACATGATTCTCAAACGATTCATCTGAAGATTCATCTTTCCAAACCCTTCCTTTTGCCTGAAGCTACTCTGCTCTGATTGGTCAGAAATGTGGAGTAATGATAAAGCAATGCAGTTTGTAAACCAGAGCATTGCTCCATCATTTATCAAGACTTTAAGTAATAAGAACAACCATAAGAACATTTCTAGAAAATAGCGGCTAACAGCTAATCAGCAGAACATGAGTTAGCCAGAAACCTAGTGTATACACAACACAACACACAAAACTACAGATTCGGACAAACTGACTGATTTCTGGTTTATGAATCCCACATTAAACTGGTGGAGGTGAGAGAAGCAGTCGTCAGTCAAATGATGGGATTATAATGCAGGGGTGTCGTAAATTATTCACTGCATTTGACTGGGTTCAATTTTTCACACAATTGTTGACAGATAATCGGCAGGCATCATGAAACGAATAAAACGAATAACCAGCCTATATTCTAGTAATGTGCAAGCTAATAAGCAACTAGTTGAAATAACCTGTAGTGATATACGCTCATTTTACCTCACAGTTCTGCTGCACAATGCACATAAAATATCATCAGATGCCTCCATAAATTTACCTCCAAACATGATCAAAAAATGTTGCTCTTCTCTCTAATTACACAGCTGTCTTCTCTTACTCTTTGCCAACCTATATATTCATTCATTATTATTTTTCTTTATATATATATTTTTTTACCTGTATTATTATTTCTATCATACTGTATGTTCTATTTCTTAGCTGTAGTTGATATTTGTTCAGTACCTCTATATTATATGTTGGAAAACAATTAAAATAATATAAGGTTTTACAAAATCATTTTGTAAGTGAATTGATACATTGATGGATAAGAATCTGTTCTGCTTTTTGAGTATTCTAAGACTATGGTCTAAGCAGCATGTTAATTTATGTATTTCTAAAGAAAACAGATATGTTACTTATTCTATGTGAAATTTAGTTTAGTCTACAAGAACAGTGTACATATGAATTTACATCTGCCATTCATATAGGGTTCTGGCAGTCTATGTCATGAATAGCCATGCTATCAATCTATATATATATATATAACGTTCATCGAATTTTGATCTGATCATCAATCCGGTCTTTGACAAAAACTTTGTTCAAAATGTTGTTTTTTATGAAACCCATGTTCAATTGTGATAAAAAGAATAAATAAAGATAGACAATTTTCTTGTGAAAATGACCAAAAATGCTGGCGCTGGCTGGAAACATTAATAAACGCTGGCGGGGAATGAGTTAAAGTACAGTACTGTGTTTAAAAGTATAAAAATTAACACCTAAATAGCAGTACAAATTCAATGACAGAAAACTATACTTAGAAGTATACTTGCAGTATAAAACAATTAAACAAGTAGTTTACTGAGAGAATACTTCAGAATCAGAATCAGAAAGAGCTTTATTGCCAAGTATGCTTACGCATACAAGGAATTTGTTTTAGTGACATAAGCTTCCAGTACACAGAGACAACAACACACAGACAAAAAAAAAAAAAAAAAAAAAAAAAAAAGAAGAGATTTACAAATTGGCAAATAAATAAGTGTATAAACAATTGTGCTATAAATGATAATGGAATAGGATTGAGTGAGATGCAGGAATGTTCTAGGATGGAGGGTTAACAAATAAATATAAGGATATTGCACGTTTATAAGCATAAGTGGGGAACATTTAACTGTTCATGAGGTAGATTGCCTGGGGGAAGAAACTGTTCTTGTGCCTTGCTGTTCTGGTGTTTGCGGCTCTGAGGCGCCGGCCAGATGGCAAAAGTTCAAAGATGGGGTGACTTGGATGTGTGGGATCCAGAGTGATTTTCTGGGCCCTTTTCCTCACTCTGGATGTATACAGTTCTTGAAGGGTGGGCAGGGGAGCACCAATAATCCTTTCAGCAGTCCGAAGAGTTCTCTGTAGTCTTCTGATGTCTGATTTTGTTGCTGAACCAAACCAGACAGTTATTGAAGTACAGAGGACAGACTCAATGACGGCCGAGTAGAACTGTTTCAGCAGCTCCTGTGGCAGGTTAAACTTCCTCAGCTGGCGAAGGAAGTACAACCTTTGCTGGGCCTTTTTAACAATGGAACAATAGTTCACTTTCATGAACTAAAAAATATGTGCTACAAGTATTTAACAAGCAAACTATCAGCATACCTTTAAGTTCACTTCTAGCATGGTTTGAGTATAAATGAAAAACATAGTTGAAAACTAGTTGTGTATTAAAAGTTTACTACTGTAAATTCATACACTGAAAAGTAAGCGAAATATAAAGCTATATAAATGCAGTCCATAGTTACAAAATGAAATTGAAGTAAATATTTTATTTGTAAGGGCAGTTGCCGCTTCACTTCTCTAGTCTGCATCTCTGCCAAAGCCAAAACTGTGAGGGTGGGAAACAAAACTGAAACGTTAGCTAAAGCCAAGGACAGTGTTTTACGAGAAGTCCAAGAGGATTTGAAACTTCAAAGTCCTCGATATAACGTAGAAAGTTCAATCTTAGGTTGTCTTCCGAGAGCAGGGGATTTGCAGAATAGTAAGTGCCATCCCAAAGAGATGAATCATTTCCATCTTCCCCTTTACTTGTTTCAGTACGTGCTTTTTTCTCAGCAACTCTTGCCAACCACAACCACATACATGTGTGCTTTGATTTGATTAAATACTCGGCACAGGGCTTGACATTAAAAGGATAGATATCCCCAAAATGAAAATTACCCCATGATTAACTCACTCTCAAGCCATCCTATGTGTATATGACTTTCTTATTTCAGATGAACAGTCATTATTACATTTTTCTGGCTCTTCCCAGCTTTATAATTGCAGTGAAGCTCAAAAAAGTGCATGTATCCTTCATGAAACTGCTCCACACGGTTCAAAGGGGTTTGGCTTTCATTAGTTAACACTTTAGTTAACCTTAGTCAATACATTAACATTCACAATGAGCAATAACTACATTTGCTACAGAAGTTATTCATCTTTGTTAAAAAATACCATTCTTAATTCATGTTAGCTCATTAAAAAAACACAGCTGTAACTTTCGATTTTAACAATGTGTTGTTAAATATGTGAATACCTAAGATTAATGACTGTTCAGAAGAGTTTTTCATTGGCAGTTTGTTAACTAATGAAGCCCTAATGTAAAGAGTGAACGAACAAAGAATCAAAACACTCTCAAACAATATCTCAGGCATGTTGTAGTCCAGATTAAAATGTAAAAAAATGTTCGAAAATAGATAGCCTATAAAGTCTTAATATTTAAGTATTTGGTGCTTTGATGAACACCATAGTGAATCCACAAATCTGAATCTGCTATTTAAATTATCTAAATATGTATTAGAAAGTAGCAGCTGCTTTATTTATGGCATTTCCAGGGTAACGGCTGCATTTTTCTGCAGTTTAGTGCCATCTGCTGTCAGAGATTGAAAGTGCTTTCATAAAAAATTAAGAGCAAAGAATTAGCATCAGGTGTGTTTTGTGTTTACATTTAATATATAATTTATGAAGCGACTTAAATCTGTATAGTGTAAAAATTATTAATTGTTATATTGCAATCCTGTCTATCAGTTTCAACTAAAAACTTACCGTCAACAACAACAAATGTTGTATCCATCCATCCATCGATTCTGTCATGTTTCTCATTGACACGCCCCCAACTTGGAGCTTAAAGAAAATTCAGAGTTTCCCACTCATAATTACATCTTAGTCCATGGTTAATGCAGTGTGTGTGATTGGTTACAGCTGTGTGCAATCAGTGCAATGGATGATGGGATGTGTAGTCCGAAATGACATGCAACAGTTTGTGTAGTGTGAAAGTCAATGTAACTGAAGGTTGATCTCTTGTAGCGATTGAACGGAAGCCTATGGACAGGATTCGTGATAACTAGCATGTTAAAGGGCCAGATTTACTAAATGGCAAATGTGTGTTAGAGTGGAATTCCATAAACGCACCAATGGGAATGGAAATATCTGTAGGTGATTTACTGATAAAGCGCACACACAGAGACCAATGCAATCTATCAAGAGCAGTGCAAACTAACGTCTGCTTTAAGACCATGATCATGCAATTAATGCTAAATCTTTTTGGTTTATAATATGTTATAATGAATTGCGTTAAAATTGCAATACGTTATGTAATTTTTAAAGAAAATACTGAACAGAAAAAAGTTATCTGAGACAACAAATCCAGGTGAGATCTGTCACACTGAAATTAATAGAGTGAGAGAAACTACCCAGATATTTTAGGACATGCTGAAAAACCAACGTCTTCTGGAAAACGGTACATATAGTGAAAGAGAAAATAAACCAATGCCCGGACACAAAAGATTAACCTGATCATTTCGCAACAGTATAACATTATAGAGATGTGAAAGTATATTGTTCCTTCTATACTCATATTGTGCTCAGGGGGATAAAAATGGAGCATATAAATAGAGCAGTGCTTCAGTCAGAGAGAATCACTCTTTAGATGCTCTTCATCAACTCCGGGTTGGTAAGATTATTCAGACTTCAATTAGTCTAGTCTCACTGATTACAGTCCTGATTATACACACAGGTGATTATATATCTTTCTGAATTTTTTTTTGCATGATGTTAATTAGTTCAAAATATTATTTTTTTAATTAAAAAATGCTTGACATTAAGCCTTGTCATGTGCTTGTCCTTCAGGAAAGTAAATCAGTCATTCACTTGCGTGAGTAAAAATAGTTTCTTTGGTGTTGTAAATGTAATTAATTGTGATGCAATATTCTTATCATTTTTTTTCTTACATATTTTACATTCTTAAATCAAATTTAGAATGAAGCATATTTATCTGTCTATTTACTCAAAGTCAACCTATTTACTCAATTTTTTTTTTTTAAATTGCTAGATGGATGTCTCATCTTTCAAGTAAAATTCTTGCATTTGATCAAACAAATGTAATAAAATATATATATATATATATATATATATATATATATGTGTGTGTGTGTGTGTGTGTGTGTGTGTATGAGTGTGTGTGTGTGTGTATATAGTAAATTGTTAATACAAAAATGTTGTGGAAAATTCATATGTTTAAAAATGAAAATAATTGACAAAAACAGTCAGTACTGTCAAAATGTAATTTACAGTAATTTAATTTACTGCTTGTTAAAATATACATCTATACAATAAACTATACAACTATAAACTGAACAATAAACTATGAACTACAATAAATGTAACATTTGCATAATTGTTGCTTAACTATATCATTTGTTTTAAGCAACATCTATTGATATAAAACTAAAGGCTTATAAAACATACAAAACAGTGTTTTATGTAATTCAAAAACTGCAAGTAATTCTCAGGTTTAGGTGTAGGATGATAGAAAATACAGTTTGTACAGTATAAAACGCCTATGGAGAAACCCCGTAAACCACAAATGCAAGTATATGTGTGTGTGTGTGTGTGTGTGTGTGTGTGCGATGTGCTAGTACTAACAGTAGTAATAATTTTTATTTCATAACCATTATGTTTTTTATCTCCCTGACAGGGTTTGAAAGACCACACACACAGACTGGTGACTGTAAGAAGCAGTGTTTCAGATCAAACTATTTGACTTCATTCTTCAGTACAGCGTGAGTCATAAGTCATTATTCATTTATTCATAATTGTTGGGCCATGGTTTGCTTAGGCATATTTTATTATTATTATTATTATTATTTAATCTTGGCATGATGGATGAATTAAATGAAACTGAAAACCTTTCATGATTCCCTGTTCAACTCATTTAATCATTAGCATTTTGAAATATTGTTTCTGTTCAAATTTATTTTGTACAAAAAATGTGTTTACATTGGCAAAAGTCAAATACACGATTTTTAAAACCAGGCACTGTCATTTTTGTCTGGTTTGGAGTGTCTGCAGTGGTCACATGGTACAAGCTGTAACGCTCAAGGTGTGTTCAATTCACCTCGTAATTCATGAAATTTCAAGATTTCAGCTTGTAAAAAGCATTCATGTCCTCCTACAGCACATTATTACAGTTTGTAGGCTGGGAAATCCCTCTTGAGCTGTCTCGAGACACTGTGGAGCTACAGCTATGGAGATCTATATAATACATAGACAATTCTGACACAGTTGGTGTGAGCATCGCGTTTTATACTGCCTTGCAAGCTCATCAGTATTTGTATACAATGCATGCTTCACGTCAGTTGGCCAGTCAAATGGACTGCTATGAGCCAATTAGACTCCAGGAAAGATTCGAAGGGAAGGTACAAAGTGGTAGCACTGCAGTGTCTCGTTCCTGATCTCAGGGAACCGAGGTTAAGATAGTAACCGGAGAAGTCTCTAAGCGTTACAGATTGTAACACATACATTTAAATATGCATTTATTTGGTAATATTAATATTTTTGCCAATGTAAACTAATTGTTTAATACAAAAATAATGTGAAAAAGATAACAGACATGCAGTATGGAGTTGAAAGTGTTCAAGGATGTGAAAAGCTTGGAATATAAAATCACGTGTTGTGATCTCAAGATTATGGGAAGTACACCTTGACGTAAATGCAGCATTAGAACTCCTAGCCTACAAGATGTAATAACAAGCTTGACGAGGAAGAAAACCCTTTTTACAAGCCAAACTTCCATTCGGTTAGTGGCATTTTATTTATATTTAGGGCCTCCAATATGCCCGACTTTTGTATTGATGATGTATCGTGAAAACATTCTATTTTTAATAACTGATAAAAAATAAGTGAGCGTGCCAACTAATTAACCTTTGTCTAATTTCGACAAGAAATTGCCCAATATTTTTTTGATTTATAATGTAATATATTATAACTGTCACTGTGAGTGGACAGGAAACATTAACAAAGCTCTTTTCATCATAAGATAAAGCTACAGAAAGAATGCTACAGACAGTGAGTTTGATCAAGGTGGACGCTTAACTCTGCAGGAAATGCCTGTTTGTATGTTTTACAGTGAAAATATTTTATTACATTTGTGCTCAAAAGTTTGCATACCCCTGCAGAAGCTTAAAAAATGTTGAAGATTTTTAACAAAGTAAGAGGCTCTGTATTTATATGTTCCTGAACATGATATTTCACATAAGAAATGTTTACACAGTCCAAAATAATAAGTTTATACCATGGAACAGTTTAACCTTTTGTGGAAAGATGTATCTCAAAATAATAGTCACTGCTGGAAATGAGTCAAATATGCAAAATAAAAAGTCAAAAAACTTATTCAGAGCAGTACTAAATACTGTATCAAATAGTGTGCAATTTTTTTTTCAATCCTTCTTATTTTGCAAATAAATATACACATTTTTGCAGATTCTGCACAGGTATGTAAACCTTTGAGCACAACTGTACATCATCACATACTTTTAGCACAGAACTTTATATAAGTTATGCATTACTGTTAGAGTAATCTTTGAAAATGTTCAATGTCCAACACAGGTGAAGTGAATCAACCAGACGAGATGTCTCAGCAGTAAGTAGTTCTTGTTCAAAGCTTTGACTTTATTTACAAGGCTTCACGGTTAACCTCATTAGTTCAAATATCCTATTAACTTTGTTAACACTTTTTAAAATCTAAGTAAAATAAGTGAAAAATAATTGCAATTTTATTTGACAGTCGATTGATGCATAGCAATTCACTTTCAGACATGAACAGAGAAAGTTTATATCGACAGACACTTCTAATTTTAACCGAGGAAGCAATATTATTATACTGATATTAGCAAAATAACATATTCAGCAGCTCATAGACCACAATTCAACATGAATGTGGCATCTCAGCGAATCTTGCTTAATTTACTTCAGTAAATGCCAATTATAAATTGCATAATGGTTAATAGAATTGGTTCCTAAATTTCCAGTGTTGTCTACTTCTCACTAATAGTTTTGATATTTCAGGAAATTTGAAGATCTCAGTGATGAACTGCAACAATGCATTGAGAAACTCAACTCAGCATACAACAGAAATCATACAACTCTCAGAGATCAAATAAAGAAACTGGAAGACATCATCAAAGAACTTGAATCCATGCACAAGAACACTACGAAGGGTAGTTTGGTAGGAGCATCAATAGGAGCATTAGGAGGAATTACATTGCTGGGTATAGCTTTGGCTCCATTTACGTTTGGTGCTTCCATAGCTGTTACTGGTGTAGCTGGTGTTACTGCTATGGGTGTTGGAGTAACTGGAGGACTAATAGGTGCAGCGTCTAACATCACTAACATGTGGAGGCAGAAAAACCTGCGTCAGACTATTGAAAATATCATCAATGATTTCCAGAGCAAAATTGAACCAATGATTGCGCATCTCAATACAATTTCTCAAACCATAGAAAACCTTCAGAAAGTGGAGAGCATGTATTCTCTTCAAAATAAGGCAGTGCTGACAACTTTTAAAGCTATGAAAACTGCTAATAACATTAGTAGTCTTTTACATGTGCTTCGAACTACTAAAATTGGGAAAGTGTTCGCAAGAGCTGCAAAAGCAGTTCAAGTGGTTGGGAAACTATCTGCGTCAATCTCAACTATATTTTTTTTCCTTGATATTTACACAATTTACTGTAATTCAGCAGAGCTCTCTGAAATGAATTCAGGAAAAGAGATAAAAGCAGAAGAAATCAAATCAGAAACTTGGAGTTTTATTTGTGAAATGAGAAAAATAGCTGCTAGATTTCAGGAGACTCTGGACGAAATTACATGTGCTAGAGACGCTATTAACAAAGCATTACAAATCAGTCAAAATCATTTTTGACATTACTGAACTGCTCTGTTTAGTGTTGTCACTTTAAAATGAAATCTTGACAACTGAAGGGGTAGATATACATGTAAACTCTCATATTACAGTTTATTTGAAGAAAATGTTAAATAAGGTAAAGCATACATGTTTACTCAATAATTTTGCAATATATGTGATTATGTAGTCTGCATGACCTTGGATAAACTCTATTTGCAAACAGTCTTTGTAAATGAACCACTTGCACTGGGTTTTAGATCTTTTTATTTCTTCTGAGATTCTATGGGCATCCATTTCATTTGCTCTTTTTGTGAAGAATGTTACTGTTTTACAATGTAAAGATCAAAATGGCTATTGCAAAATAAATGGACATGATCTCTCCGACAAATTTACAAAATTGTGTGATCTTTTATAGAAAAGTTTTCATTAAAATAAACTGAAGCTAAAATAGACCAATTTTGTTTAATAATAACAAATGATAAATAAATCATAAATACATAAACATAACAAAAAAAATAAGGATAGGCATACATAAACATTTAGTTTAGAGAACACAAAACACAAGCAGATCAGGAGACAGGAAAACTAGAAAATGGATATATTTTCAAATGAGCTTTGAATTCATGTAATGGAGAATTTTGCATTGAATATGGAAACTAATAGGTAGTGAGTGTAGTCTGTATAGAACACAGGAAATGTGAGAAGATTTTTTGGTACGTATAAGTACCCTAACTGCTGAGTTCTGAATATATTGAAGCATACTGTATGTAAAGTTGAAGTGGGTAAAACAAAGTAGTCTAAATGGGAAGTTTTGAAAGCATGGACTAGGGTCTCCACATCACTGATATTTAAAAGGGATGTAAACAAGCAATATTTCAAAGGTGAAAAAAGGCAGATTCAGTGAGTGATGTAATATGAGAAGAGAAAGACAGGGAAGAATCAAAAAGTTTAGCTAGGTTTTTAACAGAGGTGGAAGGTTGCACACTAGCACCAGCAATATCATTTTTTTGCAAAACGGGGCCAATCAAAAGTTTTACAAGTGTTTCATTTAAGAAAAGTCTTGGTCATCCATGCCTTTATTTCATCAGTGCAGGCTGATATGTTATCTGTAGGTAAAAGAGTGGTGCATTTTAAACTAATGTATAGCTGTGTGTCATCTACATAGAAATGAAAGTTAAAGCTATGACAATGGATAATGTGACCTTATGGAAGCATTTAGATGATGAAAAGAAAAGGCCCAAGTACAGATCCCTGAGGAACACCATGCAAGACAACAGCAGCAGTGGACTTAGCCTTATGAATGAAAATAAAGTATCTGTTAATGTCCCTTACCTTTCGGGAACAAGACGTGTATTTTCATTCTGGTGCTTCTCCATTTCCATGCTGTGATTGGCTGTTTCCATCAGATAGGGGGACATAGTGTGGCGCACCCTTCTTTCCTCCCGTGGAACTTACAGTATTATTGAAGATAAAGAGCAAACACTGATATTTAGACCATTTTATGTCAGTATCTGCTGCACTGTTATAAAGATCTCAGTGATTTAAATTACAAGCATAGGAATTTCATCATATGAATATCAGCATCTGCAAAAATTTCATTTTGATTTTCAAAAAACTTTTCAGACCATTACTTCAAATGTCAGGTATTACAGAGTTAAAATGGTTTTAGTGGTTTCTGTGACTTGTCTGCCCTTAATTTCATTAGTTTATTCTGTGGTGAATGACTGGCACACAGGAGGCAGCTCAGTCAGTGAAGAAACTCTTGAAGAGAAGCGATATTACAACATCAGCAGCCACAGACATTTACAGTACACTCCCTCTAAAATACTTTAGAGATGTAGGTAAAGTATGTCTGAGAAACAGGAAATTCTCAAACTTCCGAACAGGATTTGTGTAGTGCTGAATGGAGTGTGTTTGTGTGACGTGACTCACCTTGGTGATGGAATAGTGGTTAGCAGTGTCATAAAGCCCCTAGCGAAACATTTAGCTATTTTTAACATGTATTTGGCAACTTTTAGCAACTTTTGAAAAGTGAGTAAAATGTTTAAAAAGTCAAAAAATTTTGTTCTTAACCACACAAAAATAAAACGAATATTGAACAGCTAGCCAGCCAAGCAGCATGCCAACTTGTAGAGAATTGAAGAGATATGTCTAGCAGCACACACATCACATGTGAATCAAGTTGTTAGTTGCATTTGTTCAATAATAATTGTTCATTTCTGATATACCTTAGTTGCTAGTTTGTACCTATAATTGTTAATCAGTTAGGTACACTAAAATCTATCTATCTATCTACAACCCGACTTCCGGACATTTTGGCACGTTTTTAAAATCTGAATAAAATGAAAACTCAAAGACTTTCAAATCACATGAGACAATATTTTGTTCACAATAGAACATAGATAACATAACGGAGTGGAATTCAGCTTGTACTACCGGTTTTAATTATTGCGTTGATATAATTGTGATTGATGGGTACAGGCTGGTGAAGATTTTAATACTCTACTTTTTAGCATTTGGGTGGTCCAGCAGCATTAGTTGGTTAATCTTGAGCTCTTTTTGACATCCCTGCAGTTGATTTCCCGTTTTGCTCCCTACTGTTAACTAAACTCAGTGATTTTTAGATCCCCAAATGAACCAATTCATCCACAGCTTTATCAGAGCTCCTCAGCAAACAGGCTAATCTTGGGTTGCAGTTTCTGTGAACTGCATGAATGATCTCTTCTTCAGTCATGTTTCTCATACAAAAGGCTCAGTAATGATATGCAAAATCCTGAATACTTATTTTGTTGTTTTGGTGGACTGAAGCAGCTCAGTTTTACTTGATTCTTCAATCATTTTTTTATTTTTTTTTGAAAAATCAGTGTATTTCAAATCTGATCATCGGAATATTTTGAGAAGCGTTTGTTTCCAGAAGCTTTACTTTCCCTGTTCTTCAAGGAATGATCTCCACAAGCCTCCAAAACATCTGAGGAGATTTATTTCTTCATCTCCCAATCAGCATTGGATTGCACTGCATTATATGTTTGGATCATTTAAATGTCATCTTACTAAGACACATTATTGAAGATAAAGAGCAACTATTTAGACCATTTTATGTCAGTATCTGCTGCACTGTTATAAAGATCTTGTTGATTTACATTACAAGCATAAGAATTTCATCATATAAATATCAACATCTGAAAAAAAATTCATATTTTTGCTCATTTTGAATTTCCAAAAACTTTTCAGACTATTACTTCAAATGTCAGGTGTTACAGAGTTAAAACAGACAGTTTTAGCAGTTTCTGTGATTTGTCTGCCCTTAATTTCATTAGTTTATTCTGTGGTGAATGACTGGCACACAGGAGGCAGCTCAGTGAGTCAAGAAACTCTTGAAGAGAAGCGGTAATACGACATCAGCAGCCACAGACATTTACAGTACACTCCCTCTAAAACACTTTAGAGATGTAGGTAAAGTATGTCAGAGAAACAGGAAATTCTCAAACTTCCGAACAGGATTTGTGTAGTGCTGAATGGAGTGTGTTTGTGTGACGTGACTCACCTTGGTGATGGAATAGTGGTTAGCAGTGTTCCAAACTTTGGCAACATTTCAGACTACCCTAGCAACTTTTTTTCCCTCTCATAAAGTACCTAGCAAAACATTCAGCTATTTTTAAAATGTATTTGGCAACTTTTAGCAACTTTTGAAAAAGTGACTAAAATTATAAAAAAAGTATGAATTTTTCCTCTTAGAAAATAAGAGGAAATATTTGTAAAGAAACAAATATTGAACAGCTAGCCAAGCAAGCAGCATGTCAACTTGAAGAGAATTGGAGAGATGTGCCTAGCAGCACACACATCACATGTGAATCAAGTTGTTATTTGCATTTGTTCAATAATATTAGTTCTTTCCTTAGTGTCCGTGATGGGCAGTAGCATCGCTACAAGTAGTGACGCTAGTAGTTTAACTACATTTCTCAGTAGCGTGGTGGTAGCATCACTGTTTTCTTAATAAAATAGCTTTTCATTAGCTAAGCTAAGCTTTTTTTGATCAAGTAGCATGGTATTGTTAACAAAAGCAAACGTTACATTATTCAAAGCATTTATGAAACTCAAGCTCAAATCTGAAATAAAACTGCTAAGGATCCTGTTTGCAGTTGGCGTTTGCACTGTGTTTGTGCACCGTCACTATATTCTTTTTATTGACTATTTTTTATCTTAAAAATAAATTTTGTACAGCATAATTTCCGTTTCAATTACGTGTGAATATATCCTCTATCGTATTCTACAACAAAAACAATCAGAGCGCCTCGTTATCACTAGTTTTATTTTTATCTCCCGGGTCCGCTATTAGCTTATAGCCCATTAGCATCAGCAGCGTGGTTGCTGCTAACCGCGGTTGCATTGCTAATACTCTATTCAAACACATTACCATTGCTTTACTCACTGTTACTTGCTTTAATGGCAGATGAATGTCTACCTTTGATTACAGGTGAGGACACGTTCGAGCTGCATTTTGTGCAGATTCGCAACCTGGAGGTGAGGCAGGCCCAGCTGAGAGAGCGGAGAGCCGCGCTGGAATCATCCCGGGCTGACGCTCACAAGTCCGGGGTAAGTATACAGCGTGCTGCTAACAGTCCCACCACGTCTACTCCGTGTGTTTCTCTGCACAGGCCCGGTGCACCCAGGACGCGATCTTCCCAGATGTCCTTCACTGCGACGCCGGGACACCACGGACCCTGGGTGCATCCACAGCGGAGGACACGAGCCAGGCCTCGGGAGAAGACTTCTCCCCCTCTGATCTTCGAGATCTCCACCCGGAACCGCTTCGCTCCCCTCCGCGAGAAGGGATGCGATGCTGTGATCGTCTGAGACTCCATCGTCCGACACGTCCGTGCTACGTTAGCTGAAGGTAAAGTGCACACTCATTGTTTCCCTGGTGCTCGTGTTCTCGATGTTTCTGCGCAGATACCCGTGATCCTGAAGGCCGACGAGAGCCCCAGAGCGGTCGTGCTTCATGCTGGGGTTAACGACACCATGCTGCGGCAGAAGGAGACGCTGAAGAGGGACTTCAGGAGCCTGATCGAGACGGATCGCAGCACGATGCCCGTGGCGATGATCATCGTGTCAGGACCACTGCCCACGTATCGATGAGGACACGAAAGGTTCAGTAGATTTGTTGCTTTAAATGAATGGTTGTTGTCATGGTGTAAAGAACAGGAACTGCTATTTGTTAATAACTGGAATCTTTTCTGGGAGCTTCTTAGGCTGTCCTGGGCCTGCACCCCAGCAGAGTCAGAGCGGAGCTGCTCTCAGACAACATCTCCAGGACACTTCGCTCAATGTGACTAGTAAGACAATTCTCAAATAACTATTATGATGACTTTTATTCTATCTACTTAATTGATAAAAGTACTTGCGCTGTCCAATCTATTAAGACTGTGTCTGTTCCCTGAATAGTGAGGTCAAAATATTAATTTAATGTAGGATCTAGAAAAAATATTATCCTGATTAAAACAGAAAAATGTAAAGTAAATGAACAAAAACAATTTTTATAGTTTGGGCTCATATATATTAGATCACTTACACCCAAAGCAGTTACTGTAAATGAAATTATCACAGATAATAGTTTTGATGTACTCTGCTTGACTGAAACCTGGCTAAGCATGAGCCCCGTTATAAGCATGAGCCCCGTCAGACTGGTTGTGGAGGAGGTGTTGCAAAAATATAAAGCGATATTCTCAATGTTACCCAGAAAACAGAGAAAACAGGATACAGGTTTAACTCATTTGAAATACTTCTGCTTAATGTTACACTGTCAGACATGCAAAATAAATCTAATGTATCTCTTGCTCTGGCTACTGTGTATAGACCACCAGGGCCATATACAGAATTCCTAAAATAATTTGCAGATTTCCTCTCAGACCTTCTGGTTACAGTTGATAAAGTGCTAATTGTGGGAGATTTTAATATTCATGTTGATAATACAAATGATGCATTAGGACCTAATAAACTCTTTTGGAGTAAAGCAAAATGTCACCGGGCCCACTCATCATTTTAATCATAAACTAGATTTAATTATATTGAATGGAATCGATCTTACTGATATAGATATCGTACCTCAAAGTGATGATGTCACAGACCATTTCCTTGTATCGTGCATGCTGCATATCACTGATATTAACTATATGTCGCAGCGATGCCATCTGGGCAGAACTATTGTTCCAGCAACCAAAGACAGATTGGCAAATAACCTGCCTGATCTCTTCCAACTGCTATTTGTACCCATAAATACACATGAACTAGATGAAATGACTGGCAACATGGGCACTATGTTCTCTAATACATTAGAAGCTGTTGTCACCATCAAATTGACAAAGGTTAGAGAAAAACGTACTGTACCATGGTATAACAGTATTACTCACTCTCTAAAGAAAGAAACTCGTAGTCTTGAATGCAAATGGAGAAAAACTAACTTGGAAGTTTTTAGAATTGCATGGAAAAACAGTATGTCCAGCTATAGACAGGCTCTAAAAAGCATATACACAAACTCATAGAAAATATCCAAAACAATCCAAAGTTTTTATTTAGCACAGTGGCTAAATTAACAAATTACCAGACGCCACCTGATTCAAATATTCCATCAGAATATTTAATATGTTTAATAGTAGTTTAATAGTAATGACTTTATGAATTTCTTCACTGATAAAATAGATAACATTAGAAATACAATAGCGAATGTAGATTCTACAGCATCTACAGTTTTTATCCATTGCACCCAAAGATAAACTGCAGTGCTTTACAACTATAGGACAGGAAGAGCTAAATAAACTTATCACTGTATCTAAACCAACAACATGTTTATTGGATCCTGTACCCACTAAATTACTGAAAGAGCTGTTACCTGTAGCCAGAGAACCGCTTCTCAATATCATTTAACTCGTCGTTATCTTTAGGTCACATCTCAAAACCATTTAAGCTGTCGGTTATTAAGCCTCTTATTAAGAAACCACAACTAGATCCTATTGAACTGGCAAATTATAGGCCTATTTCAAATCTTCCATTTATGTCTACAATTTTTAAAAAGTTGTGTCTGCTCAATTGAGCACCTTCCTGCAAAAAAATGATCTGTATGAAGAATTTCAGTCAGGTTTCAGGCCCCACCATAGCACAGAAACTGCACTTGTTAAAATTACAAATTACCTGCTTCTTGCATCAGATCAAGGCTGCATCTCATTGCTAGTTTTAATTGATCTTAGTGCTGCGTTTGACACCATAGATTATGACATACTCAAAGATTGATTACTAACCTATACAGGTATTCAAGGGAAGGCTCTAAGATGGTTTAGATCCTACCTGTCCGATCGCTACCATTTTGTTTATTTAAATGGGGAGTCATCTCATTTATCATAATTAAAATATGGAGTGCCACAAGGATCCATCCTAGGTACCCTTCTATTTTCAATATACATGTTGCCCCTTGGTAATATTATTAGAAAATACGGATTAGTTTCTGTTATGCTGATGATACTCAGCTATATATCTCAACAAGACCAGATGAAACTTCTAAATTATCTAAGATAACAGAGTGTGTTAAAAAGGTAAACGATTGGATGACCAATAATTTTCTCTTATTAAATTCGGATAAGACAGAGAATTTAATTATTGGACCAAAAAACAGTACACAGAATCTTGTAGATTACAATTTGCAACTAAACGGATGTACTGTTGCTTCCTCTACAGTCAGAAATCTGGGTGTTATATTAGACAGCAAATTGTCTTTTGAAAATCATATTTCCCATGTTACAATGGTTCTGGGCCTCATTCACAACAATAATGAGACCGCATACTTGGATGAGGTAGAGAAATTGACATCATGGTGCCAGGACAACTGTCTCTCTCTGAATGTGAGCAAAACTAAAGAACTGATTGTGGACTTTAGGAAGAGACAGCAGCAGCCCTATACTCCTCTTATGATCAGCGGGACCCCTGTGGAGAGGGTGAGCAGCTTCAAGTACCTTGGTGTAAACATCTCGGAGGACCTGACTTGGACTACTCACATTCAAACACAGGTTAATAAAGCCAGGCAAAGACTGTACCATCTGCGACAGCTGAGGAAATTCAGGGTCTCACCAGCAATCCTGAAAACTTTCTATTCTGGGGCTATAGAAAGTGTATTGACTCAGTGCATCTCAGTGTGGTATGGGAACAGCTCCAGTCAAGACTGCAAAGCCCTGCAGAGAGTTGTGCGCTTAGCTGAGCACATTTCAGGGTCTGCTCTCCCCTCTCTGCAGGACATCTACCTCAAACGCTGCAGAAGTAGAGCTGCAAAAATCATCAAAGACTCCATCCACCCCAGTAATCATATTTTCACTTTGCTGCCATCTGGTAAGCGCTTCCGTAGCCTGATGGCAAAAACTGAGAGACTCAGGAGGAGTTTCTTCCCCCAGGCCATCAGGCTCTTAAACTCTAAACCAGCTTCTTAACATCCTCATGCCTCCACTTAATGTTCACTTTATTTTTTTACTATATTCACTACCTCACATAGACACACTGACAGTGTCGCCCTGTTTTGCACATTTGCTTCTTGTACATTCCTGGGTATCTTAATATTTAAGACTACAGTAAAATGCATATATGCACATTGTACATCCCTGTACATCTTAATATTTAAGACTACAGTTTACATTCATGCACATTATTTTGCGTTCTATATTTAATTCTACAATATACATTTTTTATATTTTATTCTTATATTTTTATTGTTTACTTTTATTTCATTCTTACATAGCTTTATTTATGTATATTTTCATCTGTGTTGTTTTCTTTAATAATTGCACTGTCCATGGAGCGGACCTGACTCACATTTCACTGCTGGTTATATATGCTATATATAATTTTGTATGTGACGAATAAAAATCTTGAATCTTGAATCTTGAATCTTACAAAAACTGCGTTCTTCCATCTTAGAAACATTGCCAAGCTACGAAACATGTTATCTGTTTCTGTTGCAGAAAAGCTACTTCATTTATTCATGACCTCTAGACTGGACTATTGTAATGCACTTCTAGGTGGTTATCCTGCTTCTTCAATAAACAAGCTACAGGTAGTCCAAAATGCAGCAGCTAGAGTCCTTACGAGGTCAAGAAAATATGATCATATTACCCCAATTTTACAGTCTCTGCACTGGCTACCTATTAAGTTCTGTATCAGTTACAAATTCATCACTACTTACCTATAAGTGTCACAATGATCGAGTCACGAGATCCAAGTGCGAGGTAAAAATGGTTTATTTGTAACTCTGACAGTAAGCAATGAGAACGTAGGAAGACGATGGCATAACCCCAGATGAATCACGTCCAGACCAATCAAGCAGCAGTAACTCAAACCCAGCGCAGGAATCCTAGGCGGGCGAGGAATAAGGTCCAGATCGCTCAAGCTGCAGTAACTCAAACCCGGATTAATGGGTGAATGAAAAATGGGATTTAATTTAGAATCATGAAACACAGAATTAATTCTTCTGTACGCCAGAGGGAGTTTGAGGCGGACTGCCACCGGACTAATAATTTTGGTGACAGTAAATGGGCCAATAAATTTGGGGCGCAAGCTTATTACTGACGGATCAGAAAGGAATATTCTTTGATGAAAGGCACACTTTTTGACCTGCGACACAGACAAACAACCGACCCAGTGTGCATCCGGGCGGGGGCGTTACCCCTTGCAAGGCTATGCGAACCTTTGACACGATGTCCCGCGTGACTGCAGAAATAAAGACTTTCTGTAGTACAATGGGTTCGGAAAAAGATGGGCGATCCGAAACATCAAAAATACGGGATAACGCATCCGGTTTGATGTTCTTAGAACCTGGACGATAAGAAATAGAAAGATAAAAATGACCGGAAAAAAGAGCCAACCAAGCCTGCCTATAGTTTCATGTTTTGGCGGACTTGATGTATTTAAGATTTTTGTGATCGGTCCAAAAAAACTATTTAACCTCCGAACCTTCCAACCAATGACGCCACTCTTCAAAAGCGAGCTTGACTGCCAACAGCTCTCTGTTACCAATGTCATGCACCTTACTGTCCATGAGGGAACGCTGGGATAGAACCGCGCCAACCCCCACCTCTGATGCGTCAACCTCCACCACAAACTGGCGGGAAGGATCAGGGGCAATGAGAATGGGAGCTGAAACGAAGCAGCTCAGTCACATTCAAATAGCATAGCTTGGGTTTGCTTCCGAGTTAGTGCTGGCTGCAGATAAAGTTTTAATTGTTGGTGATTTTTATATCACTGTGGATGATGCATGCATATGAAAAATATGCATTGGGGTCAGCATTTATAGACATTCTGAACTATATTGGGGTTAGACAACACTCATTGTTGATGGTGTAGAAATTAAGCAGCCAAGTGATGATATCTCAGATCATTATTTATTTTTTTCGCAAACTTCATATAGCCAAAATCGTAAATTCTACTTCTTGTTAGAAATATGGTAGAACCATCACTTCTACCACAAAAGACTGCTTTGTAAGTTGCCTTCCTGATGTATCTGAGGTCCTTAGCATATCCCAAACCTCAGAACAACTGATGTAACAGAAACTATGGAATCTCTCTTTTCTAGCATTTTAAATACAGTTGCTTCTTTACGTTTAAGGAAGGTTAAGGAAAACAGTCTGATGATAGTATCTAGAATATCAAAATCAACTGCGGGCGGCAGATCCTTTTCCTATTTGGCGCCTAAACTCTGGAATAACCTACCTAACATTGTTCAGGAGGCAGACACACTCTTGCAGGTTAAATCTAGATTAAAGACCCATCTCTTTAACCTGGCTTACACATAACATACTAATATGTTTTTAGTATCCAAATCCGTTAAAGGATTTTTAGGCTGCATTAATTAGGTAAACCAGAACCGGAAACACTTCCCATAACACCCTATGTACTTGCTACATCATTAGAAGAATGGCATCTACGCTAATATTTGTCTGTTTCTCTCTTGTTCCGAGGTCACCGTGGCCACCAGATCCAGTCTGTATCCAGATCAGAGGGTCACTGCAGTCACCCGGATCCAGTACGTATCCAGACCAGATGGTGGATCAGCACCTAGAAAGGACCTCTACAGCCCTGAAAGACAGCGGAGACCAGGACAACTAGAGCCCAGATACAGATCCCCTGTAAAGACCTTGTCTCAGAGGACCACCAGGACAAGACCACATTATTATGAAGGCCATTGTAGATCTGCAATCCACTCCTTCACATTGCATTATATGTTTGGATAATTTAAATGTCAACTTACTAAGACATATTATAGAAGATATAGAGTGACCACTGATATTTAGACCATTTTATGTCAGTATCTGCTGCCCTGTTATAAAGATCTCAGTGATTTACATTAAAAGCATCAGAATATCATCAGAAAAATATCAGCATCTGCAAAAACTTCATATTTTTGCTCAGTTTGAGTCTAAATAAAAAAAAATACTAATCCCTCCATATTCCCACTATATCAGACTATATGAGCCATAAAAGCAAATGTTTTGTAATATTTTATTAAAGGTGTTCATTTAATTAATTCTTATGTGAACCTCTACATACCGTGGTGAAGGACTGGCACACAGGTGACAGCTCAGAAGGTCAAGAAAATCTCGAAGAGAAGCTATATAATAAATTAATTGGCTATAGTCATTTACAGTAACTCGCTCGAAAACATTTTATAAATGTAGGCAAAGTATGTCAGAGAAACAGGAAATTCTTAAACTTCTGAACAGGATTTGTGTAGTTACTCACTCTGGCAATGAAATAGTGGTAAGCAGCATTTTGGCCACTTCTCAGAGTACTCTAATAACTTCTGAAAAGTGACTCAAATGATCAGGAAAGGCTTGATTCTTTTCTCCTTAACCACAAACCACAAATAAAATGCTGGTGAAAAATTAGATTTAAAAAATCATATTAGCACAGTACATTCTTAGAGTGTACCATTTAACTTACCACCAATACACTGCTTAAAACTATAATTGTTAATAATGTTTAATAGTTAATAACAAATAAACCATTATGGATTATGCATAGTAAGTAGATCATGGTTTCTGCGCTGATGAGCACTAGTTGATTCAATTTCTCTTCGAGACTTGTAAAACTTCCTCATTTGCACATCACATACCTGTATTTGGGTGCTTTATTTGCAAAACGTAATTGTAAGAAACTTATCAGATCATGATGATAATGATTTAACTGAATTAAGTTATGTTTACTCACTTATACAGTATATTAGAATATGTTGAGAATATTTTCATCTCTGCCTGGTGTTCTGCCGATTTGTTCTACCCTGTCAGATTTTGCTACCTCGCATTATTAAAACCATAGGTAGTACAATTTGACAACAAAAAATGCAACCTGTCAAATTATGGATTATTAACTTCTACACCTGCCCCAACACTAAACCTATCCTTACAGTAATACAAATACAGTAATCGTTGTTGTTCAGCTTGAGAAAAAAAGACTCAATACTGATGTGCGCATGCACAGTAAACGCTGGTTGGACAATCTGACAGGTAGGACACCGGGACGATAATCAGGAACATTATCAAATATATTTAATGTGTTTGTGCAAGATAAATGTGAAAGAGAGAATGTTATTTTAACTTCTTAGACATCCCAAATTCTTTGAAAATTATTTGCATTAAATACTCATATCTAGGGGTTATATTTGAATGCCCTAAAATGACACATATGTTGAATATGCATTATGATTGGTTGAGATAGAAGCATGTCGAGGTGGTCAGCAGTATTTCATTGGTCAGTCCTGACTGGCCTGTTTTTGAAAACTCCACACCTTTCAAGGCTGTTGCCTACTCACACTATAAAATAACACTCATATGACTGAAGCAGTACACTACACATGAGAAAATCATTAAATGTGAAATCAAGTAATCAAGTACAGCAATAATCTTTTTTAACAGAGCAGTCGTTCAAGAGCAGTGTAGTCCAGGGCAGGAGCACCACCACTGTTTCAGCAGCAGTGGCAAAAACTGACCGTAACTCTACTCTAGGCCGGCATACAGAAGCTCTCTGTCAAACAGACTCTTCACACCAAAGTGTCTTGGGTGCTCCTTCCAGGCATTACTGTGGGATCAGCACGGTGAGTTACTAAGATCTGTACAGAATTGGTATAGAATTATGTTACGTTCAGCCTACATTTTAATATTTAAATACCTTAAACGATTGATGCACTTTTCTACAACGTTTTAAGTTTACATTAAGATTAGACTTACTGTTGGTTCTGATTTCTCTTTTCCATTACAGACAAAAGGAAACAAGACACAGCGATTTCCAGAAAAGTTCAAAAGGTAAGAAACTGGCTCTTATTCATTGTTTGTGCACAAAGTAACAAAATAAAATGTTTTTAACAAACAAATTTTGATTCATAAAAAACTTTTGAATTAAAATGTATTCTAAATTCGGAAAAAAGACACAACTGAAACCACGTGTACACAAAAAGTGTGCTACATAAATCTCTCATAAATTTGCAAAAATATCAATATGTTTAAATAAGCTTCATCATATAGATTAGATTAGATTAGATTAGATTGGATTAGATTAGATTCAACTTTATTGTCACTGCACATGTAAGGTACAAGGCAATGAAATGCAGTTAGCATCTAACCAGAAGTGCAATAAGCAGTAAGCACAGAATATACAAGGTCTACAATATGTTACAAATGTACAATAAATATACAGATAAGGCAGTATTATGGACATCATTTACAGATTTTAAATACTATCAGCATGATATACAGATAGGTGTACTATGAACATACAGATGGAATATACAGATGGATTGTGTAAAAGTGTATGTACACTGTAGACAGAAACTGTGAACAAGTGAGCATCATTTGCACTAGTGCAATGGACAGTAAAGTGCATAGAAAATATTTCAGTGTGCAAATGGATTACTCAGTGTTCTGGATGAACAGAAAGTAGTGCAAGTAATAGCAAGTTTACTTTTTTTGCTTGTTTTAAATAAATAAATCAGTCAGATGTAGTGTTGAAGAGGGGGAGGAGTCTGTGTGTATGGTGTGTGTGTGTGTGTGTGTGTGTCTGTGTGTGTGTGTTATAGCTCAAACTATATGCACACGTACAGCTGCCAAATGTGAGTCTGTAATCTAGGTCTGTAGTGTTTATTGTATTTTAACTGGTTTTGAGGGCAGCAAAAATTGCTCATGGATCTTTCTGTGCATGTTTAAAGAGCATCATGACAATTACACAAGACTGTAAAGGTTCTGCAGGAAAGCTTAAATATGGAGATGTTAGGTCAATGTGCAGCAGATACACCCATCATAACAATTTCAATATACAGTATTTTATTGCTTCCTTTGCCTGAAAAGTACATAAACTTTACAGAGAACATCTAAAATAACAATGAATTTACACACAAATTGTGTTGTTGCGTCAATGTTCATTAAAAATAAATATATTAATTTGTTAATACTTTTCTTAAATCTTTTATTCATAATTAATTATAAAAGTCACTTTGTCTTGTACTGCTCCTTATAATGCACTGTATGATCTCATGAATAATCGTAAACACAGTGATATTACATTTTAATATTCATTATTGCACTCCATATGACAAACAACACTTTAAATTTTATAATGCATTTTAACTTTGGTTAAACTTATTTATTAAGAGATATAATGCATTACAGAATACTTTATTAAAAAAGCACACAAATTATATGGATTTAATGACTGTGAATTGCTGAGTAGTCTTAATATAGGCACAGTAAGCGACAGAGTTTTGTTCGTTGGAGGCAGAATGTGAACGTACAGAACTAGGCTATGTTTCAGTAAATGAGGATTTACTGCAAAACGTTTCTCTGCCCGTTGCCTCTGCGTGCTTCAACTCTCAATGCACTGCACAAGTGTCTCTAATGTAAAACACAATTATTTTAATACATTTTACATGGTTACTTTTCATGCAGTTAACATCTGTGAAGTTACTTGACATTTTATGTTGTGTGTAGAATCCAGGATAGGATATATTTTTTATTATTATTTTATTTATTCATAATATTTTGTCAGGTAATGGAGAAGATTATTATAATTTTTCTCCAGAAATTGTTCTTCCGTGGCTTTGTTGAGAAAAGTATATATCAAATGTTGGCTTTCAAATGGTTTCTCGCATTGTGTGTTATGCTATGAGTACACTCCTGTTTACTCTTGAGTACTGAAGCTGGATTGGTTCATATTTGTGTAGCTGCACAAACCAATGAGTCTTTAACCCACCAACAGGGGTGTAGCTGACTGCTATATAAATCTGCTCTGAACCCCATTTCATCAGAATTTTATCCTTCAGTGTGAAGATCATCTCCTCACTAGACTCTGAAGAAGCAAGAAGCTTGAAGTCCTTCACTTCCCCTGCAGCCATTCGTTGACTAAAAAGAGCAAATTTCAAGCGACATTGTTTCAAATATCGCCTCATGAGTGTAGCTCATGCAGGGAACTCCTGATGGGGATATAGTGCTTTCATTGCGAGAGGATGAGTCTCGCTGTGCTTTTCATGCACATCGCCTTCTTTCATAAAGGCAACACTGATCAATGTTGACAGTGAGTTAATTCACATGCGATATCCATGGAGGAACTCGGCCTGGATTGGTTGTCTGCTGAAAAGCCCACCAACAACCGATTAGATGAGTGATTCCTGGAAGCAGGACACCGCCAACAATCCTCTCACCAACAGCTGGCCCCTCTGAACTCACTAATGGCAAGCTGACAGATATCAAGGATGTAGACAAGATCACCTTCCTTGACCCCCCCTCCGGTCTAAACATGACAATAAGAAACTATAAACTTCTAGCATTATATCGTCTTAATCATATTATTGATATGGCCATTCCTCCCTGAGGACAATCATGGATTCAGCCCAAATGTGGGCAAGAATTATGCCAGAATGCTCACTAACAGTTCAGCGACTGGTATCGTTATTTAGAGTCGAGACGACTCTCATACGCTCTGCTTCATATGAAGCCCCTACAATTCATGGTTTTACGCTTTGAAGACATCCCACTTGTTTCAGACAAGTGTCCCATTGGGACTGACCTCCAGCGGGAAGGTGGTTATAATAGATTCTTCTAACCTGTGTTGGGGCGCGCTGTTCGAGGCCAGATTGGAGCTTGGCTCCTGGTTCAGCCTGAAGCAATGCCTACACATCAACTGCCTAGAGATGATGGTGGTTTTTCTAGTTCTAAACACCTTCCTGCCAACCTAAAGGCAGCTGTACACAGTGCGATTCTGACAGTCAGAAATATGTGAGCCCTCGCACACGTCACGACTGAGTTTATCTGAAAATCATTCAGAGGCAGTCACATGACTTTACTACAATTTTACACAGGTAGAGCACTGTGTTAGCGGCACAAAAGTTTGTGGGTTTAATTCCTAGAAGACACATGTTAGGTAAAAAAATGGTAAAACCCGGGATTATCAGCGACGGATTCATTCAAATTTTATTTTGAATTACGAAATTAATATATTAATTATACATATAAAATGTATGTTATTTACATTATGACATTTTATGTTAATCTCGAGCATTTACAGTACACTATTATATATGTATGTATTCAGAATGTTAAGTAAAGATCGAAATTGAAGCAAAAAAAGAAAGAAAAAATAAAAATAACCAACAATAAAAGGCTAATAATAATAATAATGTACACATTACGGGGGAAAAACTATCAGTTAATGGACTTACAAGACTGTAGGATGGATAAAAAAGTTTTTATATTTTATTATGCACTTCATGTAATATTTATTTGTGATAAACTTAATTTGAATGCCGACAATCACATGTAATACAACCTGGTAGCCAAAGCATATGGTTAATATAATAATTACTTAATTTAAGATAAAATATGAATGAATCCATCTCTGATAATCTTGGGTTGCTATGGTCAGGCAGGTTTGTTTACGCATTAAACTCGTGGCCACGAGGAAAACATGTCGTTCCCTCAACATAAGAAGCCGTGGCCATGAGAAATGGATGTTGTTCCCTCAACATATTATCACGTTCCCACGAGTTATTATTTCGTGGCCACGACAAAACTAAGTAAACCAAACAAGTCATTTTACGGGCACCGTACATATATATCATTATAATGACAACACTATTATAATAAAACGTTGTGAATTTTGTGAGTTTAGTTGCCGTGGTTCTGCAGATTGTTGCATGAAAAACATGTCCACAAAAGGAGTAAATTCAGAGCCATACAGACAAGTTCATGTGCATTTTCTGCAGATAGCCTATAAGTCGTAATATTAACATTAGGTTGTATAAATAACTAAGTGTATTCTGTATGAGATCATTAATATTACACAACTGAATTTATGTATAATTTAAGAGAATTAATATAATTTTATGTACAGACAGGCAACTAAAATATAGGCCTTATCTATAAAAGTAAAATGTAAGTAAACCAAAAGTATTTTTAAATGCTGCTGTGTCCATATTGTACATTTCAGCGTATATCCATTTGTACAAAGTGTATGTGTTGTACATTGTAAATGTTATGTATTATACATAATACGAGACAATCAGACTGGAGAAGGATACACTCTCGTTCATTGGTTAATATAAACATTCACTGAACTGTTTTTACTGAAAACTTAAGTTACCTTTCTATTGTAATACTGTGAAATAATCTTCTTTAATTGTTGCTACAACAGAATGTTTATTTTAGAGATGTATTTTCTGAAAACGTATTGACCATACAAACAAAATAGCAATTCAATTATTCTGTGTGCTTACAATAATAATTATAAATTATATATGCTCATATAATTATTATTATCTAATTATTACTAGTAATAATTAGTAATATACCATTATTTGGTTCATTGCAGGGAATCTTGTGGACTGGATCAAGACCCATTGAGCAGAAAGAACAGAAGCCATCAGAAAACAAATAAAGAAAGAAAGAGTAATCAGAGATACTTGTGTTGAACAGCTTCAGAAAATGTCTTCTCCAAACAATGAAAGAAGCAGAAACAGCAGACATTACAAAAACAAAATTATTATTAAGAACGCTGCTCCAGTGAGCTTTTTGTTACTGACTTTTCAGGGGTTTATGGGTGTAAAATTTTCTTGCCCATGCAGCAATGGATTGAACAAAGCTATAACATTACTAATCTTGATCGTACCTGCCATCTTTGGTGGGATAATGTTGTCACTATTTTTAAGATTTGAAAAACAAAGCAATAGTGAAGATGGAGTGGTCCAAACAGACAACAGAAGAAGATCTTGTCGTGAAAAATTGCTTTATTATACAATTCACTGCATTCCATCTCTATTGTGGCTCTGTATATTTTTCATTGATGGTGATTATGTTGCATGTTTCATGACAAACTGGAATGGAACATACAGCTGTGATACCAATATCCATCCTAATTGTGTGAGTTGGTGCAAACCTGAATCAAACGAAGGAGGAAATGAGACTCAAATATTTAAGGACATACAACTGAGGAATAACCAATCAAAGGTAAATATAAAAGTAAAACAAAAAAAAAGTAAAAATAAAACATAAAATAAATAATAATAATAATAAAAAACTAAACGCTCATGTTTCTCAAACCGAATTTGCAGGGAAAATAAATTTTTGTCCTTATCAATTAAATATCACGTTTTATTTATTTTGACAAAAACAATTGAGTTCATAAAACATTAAAATATAAACCACATGCATATATAACTTTATATATTAACAGTTGTTTAATTTTATGTTTGATTAATTGATTTCTTTTCTTTATTTATTTTAAGATAATAGGTTACATCCTGGCCTTTGTCTTCTGCATCGTCATCATGATCATAATGTGCTTGAGTAAAGAAAAGAAAAGAGCTCCAAATCGAGGGGACCCCACGTTTAACGCAACAACTGGGACTGTCATGATACCCAATCCAGGACAATAAAATGATCACTTCAGGTTCACATGCTCCATTAATATTCTCTTCTGCTGTCTGTGCAAACAGCTTAAAGAACTTGCTAATGCATTTATTCAAGAACATAATGTTTAAAATTATATTCATTTTCTTATCTGTGCTTTTTGCCTACAAGATTTTTAAATGTAACTTTTAATTTCTCTTGTGTTCCATTTATTTGTTTAACATGATTTTCCCTCTTCGGTGTTTTTACTCATTAAAAGTGTCAAAAGCCCAGAAAAATAAAGCATTTGCCTTATACTATTATGTCATTGTATGATGTTTTTATTGCATGATTAATTAACTCTTTGCAGAGACCTGCTCTCCTCGTTACTGTTGCCATGTCTGACAAGCCATCTACTCTCACACCACACATTATCTTTTAACGCACTGGAAAATACATTGTGGAGCAAACTGTAATGCCCCAACAGACGAGACAGAGCAGATTACTTTTGGTTTGTATTTTTTTAAAGAAATTCTATCAATGGCTTTTAATATGTCTGGTTTGTTTGTTGCATAAAAATAATTCAAAGATTCAGCTTTATGATTGGTCAGATTGCCTGTCAATCAAACTCCCTGCTAAGGGTCAATTGCAGTATAAAGATCAAACCAGATGAGAAACCATTGTCTGAAGTTATGACAGCTATGGAGGGTTTGCCAGGACACAATACAAGAACAGTCACTGCTCACTGGCCCACAGACAATCTGTGTAAAAAAAAAAATAAAAAAAAAATATAACATTAAAAGAGTTTTATAAGCAATTATTTTAGATCAGCAGTGTGACCTCTGTGTTTTCACCAAAACTGTTACAAAGTGGAGAATTTGGCCAGAGACCAAAGTGTTAAAAACAAGTCAATCAAGCCTGTGTTAGTGATACATATATATAAAATAGTTATAAATGTTCAAAATTGCAATAAAAGATGTAACTATTTCTGTATAAACAATTGTCCTTTACGTAGTAAACAGGATGTGTTTATGGCACTGTGGGTACAGCACAAGCTTTTTTCAAGCAAGCCCAGTCTTGCACACTTTCAGTAAGATGCTACTGGTGAGATCTGATCACAGATGTGGCCAAACATGTCTGTGAAGTGTGTCCCTCAACATTATGAATTAAAATGAATTTTCACATACAATGTATAGGTTAATGTGGCCAATCCATAAATGTTAAAATACTCGATTGTTCAGTTTAGCCACAGGACTGATGATTGCACACAAGCAGCAGGTGCTACACAAAACCAGAGACAGCTCAAGATTTGGCAAACTTGTCAATAATTATTCTGGTGTTTAGGAAATATTTCAGTCAAATTTCTTAACCGATTAGAATTGACTTATATATTTTGTTATATCAGCTGCCGCTGATCACTGCGTGAGTATAAGAGGGCAGCAGGTGCAATGCATACCAGTTTTTCGCTGAGGAGCCGAGTCGGGAACCCGGCAGCTCAGCGTCGGTACAGCAACCATGGCGACGGGACGTGGCGTCTCCGTTCCCTCCTTCAGGGAACGAGGGTTACCATACGTAACCGAGACGTTCCCTTTCAGTTGGTCACGATCGACGCCATGTCGGTGACTGACGAATATGGGATCCTTATCAAAGCGCCATGGGTGCTGCCCCTTCCAGTGCCCTGTGCGAGCCGCCTCCGCCCCTATTAGGTGTAGGCCGGGGCTCAGAACAAGTAGCTCGATCGGAGCTTGGAGCCGGGACGCTGCGGAAGCCCCATCCTTCCCTAAGGAGGTCTCAGAGGCAAATACACATATAGCATCCGTTTAGGAGTATATGGAGAAATTTGAGGTGATTAAAACCCTCTTGGGAAGGCAGAAGTCTGCCGGGGAAACACGGGCTCTAAGGCTATACCGTGGACTATACACATTTGAGTACCGCTTAGGTCTCAATATGGAACCCAGCCTTCCATGGTTCTCACGGATTCATCATGAAGGCCTGGCGCCGGACGTTCCGCCGCGTCCAGCTGCCTAGGGTGATGGGTCAACAGGGTCTACAGTACGGACACTCTGGAGCAGTTTTAGCAAGCCGACACTAACCGGGGCCTCTCAGTGCCACTACCCGTTTGAGGTGAGAGCACAGGAGGATACCGGCTCTACACGAAGGCTATAGAACTTAGCAAACGTGTTAGGGGTCGCCCAGCCCGCAGCTCTACAAATATCTGTCAGTGAGGCACCACGAGCCAGCGCCCAGGAGGATGCAACACTTCTAGTTGAGTGAGCTCACAACTTGAACGAGCAGGGCACATCCTGAGCCTGATAAGCCAGGGTTATGGCATCCACAATACAGTGGGCCATCCTCTGCTTAGAGACGGCATTCCCCTTCTGCCGGCCTCTGTAACAGACAAAGAGCTGGTCTGAGGTCCTGAAGCTTTGCGTCCGGTCCAAGTAGCACCTTAATGCTCGGACGGGACAAAGCAAAGCCAGGGCTGGGTCTGCCTCCTCCAGGGGCAGCGCTTGCAGGTTCACCACTTGTACTTTGAAGGGTGTAGTGGGAACCTTGGGCACGTAGCCAGGCCGGGGCCTCAGGATTACCTGGGAGTCAGCCGGCCCAAAGTCTAGGCACGAATCGTCGAGCGAAAATGCATGCAGGTCCCCTACCCTCTTGATGGAGGCCAGTGCAAGCAGGAGCAGAGTTTTCAATGAAAGAAACTTTAGCTCAACTGAATGCAAAGGCTCGAATGGGCCCTGCTGTAGTGATTTAAGCACTAGAGACAGGTCCCAAGAGGGTATACAGAGGGGCCGGGATGGATTTAACCTCCTGGCCCCTCTAAGGAACCTGATGATGAGGTCATGCTTACCCAAAAACTTCCCATTCACGGGGTCATGGTACGCAGCAATAGCGGCAACCTGGACTTTGAGGGTGGAGGGAGACAGCCTTTGCTCCAACCCTTGCTGCAGAAAGGATAGCACGACCGCAATCGGGCATCTTCGGGGGTCTTCTCGGCGAGAAGAACACCACTCAACAAACAGGTTCCACTTCAAGGCATAGGCGTGTCTCGTAGACGGTGCTCTTGCCGAAGTGATGGTGTTAACTACCTCTTGGGGTAGGTCACCTAGAACCTCCGCGGGTGCCAAATGGTGCTCCGTCTCTGAGTCAGTAAATCCTTCCTCAGAGGAACCGGCCAAGGAGGGGCTGTCGAGAGGAGCACTAGTTCGGGGAACCAGGTCAGAGTAGGCCAATATGGCGCTACTAGCAAGACTTGCTCCTCGTCCTCCCGGACTTTGCACAATGTCTGTGCGAGAAGGCTCACTGGGGGAAACACATACTTGCGTAGGTCCCGCGGCCAGCTGTGTGCCAGTGCGTCCGTGCCGAGAGTTCCCTCGGTCAGGGAGTAGAAAACCTGGCAGGTCTCTGGAGCAGCAAACAGGTCTACCTGAGCGGCTCTGAACCGCCTCCAAATCAGCTGGACCGTCAGGGGATGGAGTCGCCATTCTCCCAGGAGCATTGCTCAAGACAGCTCGTCGGCTGTACGACTGAGCAGGCCTGGAATGTGAATGGCACGAAGTGACCTCAGAACCTTGGCGGTTGATGTACGCAACAGTCACAGTGTTGTTAAATCGGACCAGCACAGGCTTGCCTCGTAAGAGACCTTTGAGATGGTTCAAGGCAAGGTGTGTTGCTAACAACTCTATGCAATTGATGTGCCACTGCAGCTGCGGGCCCGTCCAAACCCCTGAGACTGCATGCTCGTTGTACGTGGCCCCCCAGGCGGTGGTGGAGGCATGCGTGTAAACCACAGCATGCCTGGAGATCTGCTCTAGGGGCACCCCTGCCCTTGGCGACAGGCCAGGGTAACTTGGACCCGGTGAGTGCCGCGCTTTCACGCCCACCTCGGGACTCGGCCATAAAGCCAGTGCTGGAGCGGTCTCATATGTAATAGGCCGAGCGGTGTAAGTGCCGCTGTGGCCACCATATGCCCCAGGAGCCTCTGAAAGAGTTTCAGTGGGACCGCTGTCCTGCTCTTGAACGTATTCAAGCAGGCTAGCACCGAACTTGCACGTTCCTCTGTGAGGCGTGCTGTCTGTTCGACCGAATCCAACTCCATACCGAGAAAAGAGATCCTCTGCAATGGCGAGAGTTTGCTCTTTTCCCAGCTGACCTGAAGGCCCAACAGGCTCAGGTGCCGGAGCACCACATCCCTGTGCTCGCACAACTGATCTCGAGACTGTGCTAGTATCAGCCAATCATCTAAGTAGTTGAGAATGCGGCTTTATCGCGGCCTTCGCCAGTAAGACTGCGATCTCCTTCCACAAGACAGGGGCATCGGACGCTTTCACTGTAGTGTAGCGGACACCGCAGAGCTTGGGGGGAAGCCGGGCGATCTGAATTGCAAAGCCAAGGCTGATGGTTCGCAGAAGCCAGCGAGACGGGCTGGGTAGCGCTGACCAGGCGCCTAAAAACCGTACAAGCGGGACCAGCGGAACCACAGCCGTACCCGCAGTGGGGCAGCGAAGTGGAACACAGGGACCCAACTTGGGCGGCTTGTGAGCAGGCCGGAGTGTGGTGCGAGTGTGGGGTGCAGGGCTCACCTGGTTCCACGGGTTGGCAGAGGGTGCGTGAGTAGGGCCTTTATTGACACTCTCGAACCACCCGCTGCTGCCATCTGGCGAAGGAGGAGGATGAGTGAGGTCCGGTGCTTGGCCGTCCGCAACTCTCCGTGCCCTCTTGGGACCCAGAGAGGGAGGAAACTACTCTCCTGTCGAGATTTCCAGATTCTCCGCCTGGCCCTCCTCCAGGGGAGTGAGAGGTGCCTTCACCATCCCCCAGAAAGCAGCTACCTCTCTCTGGTTCCCCTGTCCCAGGGCCTCTTGCTCTTCTGCTCACCGCCAAGTTTGACGGGGGCCAGGACGGGAGGGGCAGCCTCCCTGCGCCCAGCTCAACAGCACCACTTGGAGGCTGCTGCAGATGCGACGCGTGAGCAGGGGCGGATGCAGGGGGCTGCCCTCGGCGACGAGCAGGCTGGGGCACTGCAGCCGGCGGGTGGGTGGAGATAGCAGCAACTGCCCGCCGGGGCAGGATGTGTCGGATCGCCTCAGTCTGCTTCTGGGCAGCCAAGAGTCGCTGGGCCAAGATCTCGACTGCGTCGCCGAAGAGGCCGGTCTGGGACACAGGGGCATTGAGAAACTGGACCTTGTCGGTGTCTCTCATGTCTGCCAGTCCCAGCCACAGATGGCGCTCCTGGACCACTAATGTGGACATCGCACGACCCAGCGAACTCGCGGTGACCTTCGTCGCTCGAAGCGCAAGGTCAGTGGCGGTTCGGAGCTCTTCCAGAAGCGCTGGATCGTGACCACCCTCGTGCAGGTCTTTCAGTGCCTTAGCCTGGTGCACCTGCAGTAACGCCATAGCGTGTAAGGCGAAAGCAGCTTCCCCGCAAGCCACATAGGCACTGCCGGTCAGACCAGACGAGTGCCTACAGACCCGGGTCTCCACGCCAGGAGGCGGTGGACTTAGGACACAATTGCATCGCTACCGCCCGTTCCACTCCAGCTCTCCCTCCGATGCTGAGATCGACATCTGGTCGGGGGGAGTCCCACTGGATACCGCTGGTAGCTCCTTGAAGAGGGCCCAGCGTGTTCCGTGGGTTGCTCCACTGGATCGGAGGTGCTAGAGGAGTGGTGGTCCCCAGCGGGTTGGTTGCCTGCGGGGTTTGCCACCACTGTGACCCTCAAACCACTCGCGCTACTGCCGGAAGTGGTTCTCGTCTATCAGCCACCAGAACGAGCCCCAGATCACGGCCGCGGCAACGGGACTCCGCCCCCCTGAAGGTAGCGGAGCCTGGTTTGCAGCTCCGAGATGGTCATATTCCCGCAGTGAGAACATGACTCATCCACGAAAGCCACCTCAGCGTGCTCGACGCCCAGACACGTGAGGCAGCGATCGTGACCATCACCCATTGCCAGGTAACGACCGCACCCAGAAACGCACGGGTGAAACAGCATCCTTATAAGGACGATCCGTCATCTTTACAAAGACGCACCCGTGAAGCTCTAGAGAAATTTGCTCTTTAGGAAATGCTCTTTTAGTGCTGAGGCGCATAGGGGAATTGACCGCTTGCAACACGACAGGGGTAGTGCAACCTGAAGTGTGCAATCCACTCGACACAGGAACGACCGCCGCTGAAGCGCCGTCTCGCCAACACACGAAGCTTCCGAGAGCGTGCTGAACTCGTAGTTCACAGCAGACACAGTTGAGCAGAGCGATACTAACGCTCGGCTCCAAAGCGAAAAGCTGGTATGCATTGCACCTGCTGCCCTCTTATACTCACGCAGTGATCAGCGGCAGCTGGATGCAATAATTGCATGCCAATGTGCATTGGCTCGTTTAGTTTACACTCAAAGTAGATTGCTCTATCGAAGCGATATCCCATATTCGTCGGTCACCGATGTGGCGTCGAGAGTGACCGACTGAAAGGGAACTTCAAACACAATGAAGTGTGAGTAGAGGGCTTTTATATTCCTCCTGTTGTGTGCCGATTGGCTAGATCTTATTGTAACGTGATGTGGCATTAAATCTTCCTAGTAGAACTTGCTGGTGCTTCCATTTGTGTTTTCTTAGCTCTTTGAATTACACATTCACTCTAAAGGTATTCTTGCATAAAAGCTGTTTGTGTTTTAGATGATCCAGTGCTGTGAAATGCACAAAAATGTATAAAAATATTGGTAACACTTTCTATGAAGCTCGTATTAATAATACATTTTAAGGGTATTCTTAAGGCATTATAATAAATGCATAATGCATAAAAAAAAAGTATCATTGTTATATAACACTAAAAGTTATACCAGCTCATGAATTTTCAAAAACAATTATAATACATCATAAAACTTACGTATTTGTGGTTATAAGTTTAAGAGTATGATTATTTATATCACACAATGAATATCATATTAAATAAAAATATTTTCAACATTAAATGTGCTGTTGAGAGTTCTGATCAAACAAACTTCACTAAAACTAAGAAATAATTTCTGGAAGAAAACCTGATCATAACCAAAGCTAAAGCTCTCCAAACACAGCTGTATGTGTGCGATGATGCCAGATCTGTCTGTTCTCACAGTTTCAGAAAACCAACAAATGTTTTCACATCAGTGTCACACAATGAACAATCATGATTTCTGACTGACTGCAGTAAGACTGAGCAACTAACTAAACAGCAAAACTTTCAAAAATGTGATTTCTTGGTGATTTTATATTTTATAATAATATAATGATTTTATAAATTCAAATTCTAAGCAAAAATAACCAAAAAAGTGGAAATGAATGACTAATAAGCCAATAAGTGCTCCTCTGCTGTCATCTACTGTTCAGCACAAGATATATTTTGGTTTAAAGCTCAATGAAAACTAAATTAATAATAATATTGAGTCAAGTTAATTTATTTACACAGCACTTTTTGTTAAACAGAACTATTTTTGTTTCCCCAAAGATCCTTTTAGTGATCAGTTCTTTAAAAAAACATTGTTTTCTATAGTGTGAAGAACATTTTAATCATCTATTAATGTGTCACCAGATCAACACTGGTTCCCAACTAAACCAGTTCGCTAAGCAGTTCATTTATGGTTTCACTTTTCAGATAAAAGCATGGTTTCAGTTAAATATGTTGCAGGCTCATTAATTGGTAATACATAATATTGAAGATAATAAATAATCAAATGATTTTGGGCTTGTACTGGAGTTGTTTTTGCAGCTGCGGATGCTTATTTTTCTCGCGAGACTTGGCAGCAGTGGTTTGCTTGAGCTGCGCTCAATTATTGGACTGTTTTTGTCATTTGCTATTTAATGTTTCTCTCGTGCACCAGAAATGGCAAAGATTATGAGCTGGACAAAGTGGTGCATCAGTGCAAATGCTCACAAAATTCGCACTGGCAGAATTTTTATATTTATTTTATTTTTTTTGTGCAAAATGTGACAAATGACATTTATGCAAGAACAGAGTTATGTTTGGAGTTCTGCTGATATTATATTTTTGCTTTATTGCCCACCCCTTACTTCTACATAATGTGTAATTATGACTTCACACACCAAACAGCAAAGCTTAATAACACATAGCTTTAAAGAAATAAAGCACTTTAAATTATGTCAAAGCTTCACAAGCTTTCCTAAAGACAGGAAGTGGAAACACGTTGTGGTTTAATGTCTCTGCACTGAAAGGAAATCTGCAGTTTGATCAGTGCTTTTACAGACGAGAGACAATGGAGAAGATCATGCTCTTTTGTGTTTTTTCATACTTGATTGTTCAGATCAGCTCCAGCGGTAAATATATTCTCATTTACAATTTCACATCATTGAGCTTATTATCATTAAATATAATCAATGTTTTAATAATTTCAAAGGATCAGTTTATGATGTTTTCCAGATGCTTCAGAACATAATGTGACTCTGTTAAGATTTCAGCTGAATGAAAGCATCACTCTGAACTGCAGCATGACAGACAAACATGTAATAGCCTGGTATCACCAGAATCCTGAATCTGGACAACTAACACTGCTGATATTTGCCTTCGCCATGGGCAGGATAAGAGAGCTAGTTTCAAACCGTCAAAACACACGTGTAATAGTTAAAGCAGACAGAAGTAGAAACACAGCCTCGCTAGATATTACTGGACTAATGGAGTCAGATTCAGGTCTTTATTTCTGTGGAACAAGATCAGTGAATTCAGACATGCAGTTTGAGAAACCCATCAGACTACAGATCGAGGGTTAGTACTGCTGACTTCTCCATTTCTCTCAAATTTTCATCATCACTAGTAACATACTACACTCAAAAATGTTCACTGCAATGCCATATAAGAACCATTTTTGTTTCCCCAAAGAGCCTTCTAGTGATCAGTTTTTTTTTTTTTAAACATTGTTTTCTAAGTGTGAAGAACATTTTAATCATCTATATAACCATTTTCCACTTAAAAAAAACCCCAAAACAAAATAACTTTTGTGTTTTTACTTTTTCTTTAATGCAGTGTTAGTGCTCCAGATATGAATGATTCTTGAAATCTTGTGGGTTGTTGAGGAGTGATCATAAATCTGAAGCGATCATATATTTAATATATTTTCAGACAGAGAAGACAAAGTTCAGTCCGTCACAGATCCTCCAGAGGATGACATCACAGATGAGAGCGGAGATCATTCTTGTTTCTCAGTTTATTTCAGGAACTCTCTGTATTTTTTTTATTGGTTATGCAATTTGAATATGATGTGGATTCTTCATAGAACCATCAAATCAAATTAAAAACTTTTTAAAGAGTGTAACTGTTTATAGCATCGTGATTGTCACATTATTACAGAAAGTGCTTCACAGATGTAATTTCAGCATGATTTCATCACAGTTCAATCTCAGCACAATCGATCAGAATCTGTCTGACTTGATTCTGTTGTTTAATGAAAGCTGGTTTCTGAATGTTTTCTGTCTGTCTGTAGATGAAGTGACGCTGACGGAGCGTGTGCTGATGTTCAGTGGTGTTGGTTTGGCTGTGTTTCTGTGTTTTCTGGTTATAATCATTGCAGGAAGAAACGTTTACTGTCATGGTTGGCGGAAAGGATGGACCGCAGCCGAACATGCTGGTCTGAATGTTCAAAACTCACCTAAATGACATTTGTGAGCTTTATATTTTCACAATAATCAGCATTCATACTTTACACCAGACTCACCGATTTGATTCAGATGTGTTTCTGTCGGCCAGATCTCATAGACGTCTGTTTTATCTGTTCATGGCACAAACATTTCTGAACAAATAATCAGCAGTAAAACTAAGAAATCACGTCACGGTCATATTTTTGATGAAAAATTATAGAAATGATCATTCTTTGTAAATGTGATTCATTTATTATGATCACTGTATCACTTATTATTGTAAAACTGATACAACATCAATGCTGTTTTAAATCTCTAATTAAACTACAAAAATGGGTAGATAAATTAGAGAAACTCATTTGTGATTCTCCCATCCTTCAGAAGGAGCTCTCCTCTGAATTTTGAACTCTGTCCACTTCCTGTTTCCTGCCACATTACCACATTACCACAGTTCCTGTTACCATGTATTTAAGCCATGTGTTTCCACTACCATTTTGTGAAGTATTGCCATTTCCTCTGCTTTACTAAGAATTCTTCTATGAGATTTCTATTGTCTATTGTCATGACCATTGCTTTTGTTCTCCTGACTCCCGTTTCTGGATTACTGTTTTGGATTTATCTGCAATTGCATATTTTCTCCATACTCTGACTCATGCCAGTGACCTGACTTGGAGATATGATTGTTATTAGTACTTTGGGCACAGATAATTGAATAAAGACCCACATATAGAATCTATTAAGCCTCTTCCTTACAGAATACTTCACCAGGTTCCATCAGATCCAACCGAGGTCCTGTCAACCATTGTGTAACAAAATGATCTGCTCAAGGGTTTTCAAACTCTGTTAATGACACTATAAGCTGCCAATGAACACTTGACACAGTATGTTCATTCACTTGAGATTTGCTCTACCAGATAAATTTGATGGTTCTCCTGACAACTGTATATCTATTTTTCAAATCAACCTCAAGTTTTTAGTCAGGACCAGTGGTGTCAAAAGTATTGGCACACTGTAAAAAATTGTCCCGTTAAATAACAGTAATTTACTGGCAGCAGGGGTTCCAGTAAAGTACTGTTAATTTACAGCTTTCAACCATTAATTTACCACTCTTATTTTTTACAGTATTTTACCATAAATTCTACCATGGAAATTAACTCCACTCCCACTGCTTCAAACAGTTCGAGTTGAAAAGCTAGCATTCCTACGATGTTGGTACTATGAACTTATTTTGTTTGAGTCCACTGAGAAGGAATATTTCTTAATATAAAACTGCAAACACTTAATGTGTAATAGTAAAGTAACTAAATGCATGACTTTTACTCAAATCACTGCAGCTCACACGTATGTGCTGAAATACTTAACACAGAGATCACCACTGTATCAGGAGAATCCAAATTTATTGGCTTTATATAAAGCAGCAAAAGATCAGAATTTGTGGCTCATCATTGACTGAAGCACAGGCTCTACTCTCCAGCACAATGGTGAACAACAAAAACTATTAAACTAACAGATCTCTCTTGTGCAAACACACATTAATACAGTTGAGTTCAATATTTACTCTCATTATCAGTGTATGACTTTGCATACATTTTTTCTATGGATGTTCACAAAAAAATTTAGTTAAATTAACTTTTTTTTCATTTGGTAAATCTGACATTTAGATTTTACAGTATATTACTGTTTTTCCTTGACTTAACAGCAACAAACTGTAGAAAAACACTTTTTTTTGCTGGCAACCATTAATTTACGGCCACAAACTGTAGAAAAACAGTTATTTACTGGCAGCAGGGGTTCCAGTAAATAACTGTTTTTCTACAGTTTGTTTCCTGTAAATTAATTACAGTTTATTACTGTTAAATTATGTTTCATGCTGTTTTTTCTTCAGCTTAAATCTTTAACCCTTTAAACTCCATAACAAAATCCTCAGTTTTAAATGAACACTTATAATGTGTGCACACTACAGAGTGTTTGAGTAACACTGAATCAGTGAAGTTAATGAGATAATTCTGTGATTAATTGATGATTGAGCATGAATGATGAACACCTGCTATTAACAAACAGAATAACTGAAAGAAAGAGAACACAAGAACTACAAATGACTTCAGCCACAGCCTTAGATGAAATCCACTGAATAAAAGAATTAATCAAATCTCTCAAGATCTGATTAACAACTTCTAACTGCTTAACCAGACTGACTTTTATTTCTGTCAGATGTCTATCACCTTTATTTATATAGTGCTTTAAACAAAATACATTGCGCCAAAGCACTGAACAACATTCATTTGGAAAACAGTGTCTCAATAATGCAAAATGATAGTTAAAGGCAGTTCATCATTGAATTCAGTTATGTCATCTCTGTTCAGTTGAAATAGTGTCTGTTTTAATTTGCAATCAAGTCAATGATATCGCTGTAGATGAAGTGACCCCAACTAAGCAAGCCAGAGGCGACAGCGGCAAGGAACCGAAACTCCATCGGTGACAGAATGGAGAAAAAAACCTTGGGAGAAACCAGGCTCAGTTGGGGGCCAGTTCTCCTCTGACCAGACGAAACCAGTAGTTCAATTCCAGGCTGCAGCAAAGTCAGATTGTGCAGAAGAATCATCTGTTTCCTGTGGTCTTGTCCTGGTGCTCCTCTGAGACAAGGTCTTTACAGGGGATCTGTATCTGGGGCTCTAGTTGTCCTGGTCTCCGCTGTCTTTCAGGGCAGTAGAGGTCCTTTCTAGGTGCTGATCCACCCATCTGGTCTGGATACGTACTGGATCCGGGCGACTGCAGTGACCCTCTGATCTGGACACAGACTGGATCTGGTGGCACGGTGACCTCGGAACAAGAGAGAAACAGACAATATTAGCGTAGATGCCATTCTTCTAATGATGTGAAAGTACGGTGTTATGTGAAGTGTTCCGGTTCCAGTTTACCTAATAATGCAGCCTAAAAATCCTTTAACGGATTTGGATATTAAAAGCATATTAGTATGTTATGTGTATGCCAGGTTAAAGAGATGGGTCTTTAATCTAGATTTAAACTGCAAGAGTGTGTCTGCCTCCCCGAACAATGTTAGGTAGGTTATTCCAGAGTTTAGGCGCCAAATAGGAAAAGGATCTGCCGCCCCGCAGTTGATTTTGATATTCTAGGTATTATCAAATTGCCTGAGGTTTTGAGAACGTAGCGGACGTAGAGGAGTATAATGTAAAAGGAGCTCATTCAAATACTGAGGTGCTAAACCATTCAGGGCTTTATAAGTAATAAGCAATATTTTAAAATCTATACGATGTTTGATAGGGAGCCAGTGCAGTGTGGACAGGACCGGGCTAATATGGTCATACTTCCTGGTTCTAGTACAGAACTCTTGCTGCTGCATTTTGGACTAGCTGTAGTTTGTTTACAAGCGTGCAGAACAACCACCCAATAAAGCATTACAATAGTCTAACCTTGAAGTCCATAAATGCATGGATTAACATTTCTGCATTTGACATTGAGAGCATAGGCCGTAATTTAGATATATTTTTGAGATGGAAAAATGCAGTTTTACAAATGCTAGAAACGTGGCTTTCTAAGGAAAGATTGCGATCAAGTAGCACACCTAGGTTCCTAACTGATGACGAAGAATTGACAGAGCAACCATCAAGTCTTAGACAGTGTTCTAGGTTATTACAAGCAGAGTTTTTAGGCCCTATGATTAACACCTCTGTTTTTTTCTGAATTTAGCAGTAAGAAATTACTCGTCATCCAATTTTTTATATCGACTATGCATTCCATTAGTTTTTCAAATTGGTGTGTTTCACCGGGCCGCGAAGAATATAGAGCTGCGTATCATCAGCATAACAGTGAAAGCTAACACCATGTTTCCTGATGATATCTCCCAAGGGTAACATATAAAGCCGTGAAGAGTAGCGGCCCTAGAACTGAGCCTTGAGGTACTCCATACTGCACTTGTGATCGATATGATACATCTTCATTCACTGCTACGAACTGATGGCCATATAAGTACGATTTAAACCATGCTAATGCACTTCCACTGATGCCCAACAAGTGTTCAAGTCTATGCAAAAGAATGTTGTGGTCAATTGTGTCAAAAGCAGCACTAAGATCCAATAAACTAATAGAGAGATACACCCACGATCAGATTATAAGAGCAGATCATTTGTAACTCTAAGGAGAGCAGTTTCAGTACTATGATACGGTCTAAATCCTGACTGGAAATCCCTCACATATACCATTTTTCTCTAAGAAGGAATATAATTGTGAGGATACCACCTTTTCTAGTATCTTGGACAGAAAAGGGAGATTCGAGATTGGTCTATAATTAACTAGTTCTCTGGGGTCAAGTTGTGGCTTTTTTATGAGAGGCTTAATAACAGCCAGTTTGAAGGTTTTGGGGACATATCCTAATGACAATGAGGAATTAATAATAGTCAGAAGAGGACCTATGACTTCTGGAAGCATCTCTTTTAAGAGGCTTAGATGGTATAGGGTCTAACATACATGTTGTAAGTTTAGATGATTTAACAAGTTTATACAATTCTTCCTCTCCTATAGTAGAGAATGAGTGGAACTGTTCCTCAGGGGGTCTATAGTGCACTGTCTGATGCGAAACTGTAGCTGACGGCTGAATGGTTGCAATTTTATCTCTAATAGTATCGATTTTAGAAGTAAAGTAGTTCATAAAGTCATTACTGCTGTGGTGTTGGGAAATGTCAACACTTGTTGAGGCTTTATTTTTCGTTAATTTAGCCACTGTATGAATAAATACCTGGGGTTATGTTTGTTTTCTTCTAAAAGAGAAGAAAAGTAATCAGATCTAGCAGTTTTTAATGCTTTTCTGTAGGATATGCTACTTTCCCGCCAAGCAATACGAAATACCTCTAGTTTTGTTTTCCTCCAGCTGCGCTCCATTTTTCGGGCTGCTCTCTTTAGGGTGGCGAGTATGCTCATTATACCATGGTGTCAAACTGTTTTCCTTAACCTTCCTTAAGCGTAAAGGAGCAACTGTATTTAAAGTGCTAGAAAAGAGAGAGTCCATAGTTTCTGTTACATCATCAAGTTGTTCTGAGGTTTTGGATATGCTAAGGAATTCGGATACATCAGGAAGATAACTTAAAAAGCAGTCTTTTGTGGTAGAAGTGATGGTTCTTCGATACTTGTAACAAGAAGTAGAATTTACAATTTTGGCTATATGAAGTTTACACAGAACTAAATAATGATCTGAGATATCCTCACTTGGTTGAATAATTTCAACACTATCAACATCAATTCCATGTGACAGTATTAAATCTAGAGTATGATTTCGACAATGAGTAGGTCCTGAAACGTGTTGTCTAACACCAATAGAGTTCAGAATGTCTATAAATGCTGATCCCAATACATCTTTTTCATTATCGACATGGATATTAAAATCACCAACTATTAAGACTTTATCTGCAGCCAGAACTAACTCGGATGTAAAATCACCAAACTCTTTAATAAAGTCTGTATGGTGCCCTGGTGGCCTGTATACAGTAGCCAGTACAACATAACAGGGGATTTATCATTAACATTGGTTTCTCTGGATAATGTTATATGAAGCACCATTACTTCAAACGAGTTATACTTGAAGCCTGCCCTCTGAGAAAATCCTGAAAACGTTGTTATAAATTGAAGCAACTCCTCCCCTTTGCCTTTTAGACGCGGCTCGTGTTTATAACAATAATCTTGGGGGGTGGACTCATTTAAAATAATGTAATCATCAGGTTTTAGCCAGGTTTCTGTCAAGCAGAGCACATCTATATTATGATCAGTTATCATATTATTTACAAAAAGTGTTTTCGTAGAAATGGATCTGATATTCAATAAGCCAATCTTTATCATTGTTTATCCATATTGCATTTGTTTTTTATTTGTTGAAACTCAATTAAATTGTTAACCTTAACTTGGCTTTGGACGTTTTTTGTAATTTTCTAGTTCGTGGAACAGACACAGTCTCTATAGTGTGATATCTAGGTGAAAGAGTCTCTATGTGCTGAGAATTAACTGACCTCTGTGACGGGAGGGCAGCTAGCAGACGGTCGGTTAGCCAGTCTGTCTGCTTCCTGACCTGGGGCCCAGTTAGTCAAGTATAAACACTAAGACTATTTGCCATATTTCTAGACAGAAGAGTGGCGCCACCCCAGGAGGGGATGAAGACCATCTCTTTTAAACAGGTCAGGTCTGCCCCAAAAGCTCGTCCAATTGTCTATGAAACCTATGTTATTCTGTGGGCACCACTTAGACATCCAGCCATTGAGTGATGACAATCTGCTATGCATCTCGTCACCACGGTAAGCAGGGAGGGGACCAGAGCATATTACAGTGTCTGACATCGTGCTTGCAAGTTCACACACCTCTTTAAAGTTATTTTTAGTGATCTCCGACTGGCGAAGTCGAACATCATTAGCGCCGGCATGAATAACAATCTTACTGTATTTACGTTTAGCATTAGCCAGCACTTTTAGATTTGCCAAGATGTCAGGCGCTCTGGCTCCCGGTAAACATTTGACTATGGTGGCTGGTGTCTCTATATTCACGTTCCGTACAATAGAATCACCAATAACTAGAGCACTTTCATCAGGTTTCTCAGTGGGTGCATCAACTGAGTGGGGGAGAACCTGTTTAATGTTTTGATCGGAAACAGAAGAGCGGTGTTTTGACCCACGACTACGCTGCCTCACCGTCACCCAGTTGCCCTGCTGCAGGGGCTCTGCTGGAACCGGACAATGTACAGGAATCCCTGAGCTAGACGCATCCAAAGCCATATCTAGAGCCCTAACATTCTTACTGTCCTCAATTAAAGTTTGGATGCGTGTCTCTAATTCTGAAATCTTCTCTGTCAGCCTAACTGTTTCCCTGCATTTATCACATGTGAATCCCTCATCAGCGACAGAGATAGATAAACTGTACATGTGGCAAGAGGTGCAAATAACAATTGTAGGAGAAGCCATTACTCACCGTGCTTGATGAAATATTCTTACTGCGGTTGTTTGATGAACTTGTGGAAAACTGCAGCGTGAGAGAGGAGAGGAGAGGAGAAAGAAAAAACGCTAATGACAAGCTAACGAGTGCTAACGCTTTGCAGGTGTGCTGCAGTCACGGAAGAGTGAACGATCAAAGTTAATCTGATAAGATTGATCGGTAATATCAGAAATATGGTGTGAATTAAGTTATATTTTACAATTAAAAAAAAAAAAAAAAACAACAAACAGACAGTGATAGTAAGAAAGATATAGAGAAAAAAATATAAAATAAAAACAGA
>NC_039261.1:17059200-17100858 GCF_003368295.1 Carassius auratus | reverse complement strand
TACTGAAATACAACCTTTTTTTGTTTTCAAACAGTTCATTGAACAATAATAAATTAAGTACCTGAAGCTGACAATGAAGTAAATGTATAATAATTAGCAAAGATGATTAATTTAGCGCTGTAAGGGCGCGTGTGAGGGGCTGAGACACGCAGCGGACGCGTCAGATGTGCGTGAGGACCAAACACAGCAGAACGGTAGGAAACTTCACTCCTCTTATTGTTTCTATTTTACTATAGCGATTTGTCTTTAGATACGTGATTGAGTCTTTCATAGAGTTGTAGAGTTATTAGAGAATAGAGTTATTTTTTACATTCTTTAGTCGAAGTTTTCAGATCGGGACTTCGGAGCCTGTTCGAACTCTTTTGATTCAGAATCGGCACTTTGGAGCCTGTTCGCGACTTGGTTGATTCAGATCGGCACTATCGGAGCATGTTCGCGACTCGGTTGATTTCAGATCGGAATTCGGAGCATGTTCGCGCCTCGGTTGATTCAGATCGGCATCCTTCGGAGCCTGTTCGCGACTCGGTTGACTCAGATCGGCACTTCGGAGCATGTTTGCGACTCGGTTGATTCAGATCTGTACTTCGGAGCATGTTCGCAACTCGGTTGATTCAGAATGGGACTTTGGAGCATGTTTTGAGATTTTTTTTAATTCAAATCTAGACATCGAAGCCGGAAGTGTTTGTCAAACAGGTGATAAATGAATATTTGGACTTGAGGCCTGTTTTTACCCTGTCGATTCATTATGTACATGGACCCACACACAAAGGTGGACACACTCTAGACTTAATCATCAGTAGGGCTCTAAACTTTTCATCCATTGTTATTAACGACGTAGTGTCACGGATCGCAAGAGGCGAAGACTCAAGTGCAGGCAGATGGGAAGACTTTATTTATCCGTTCTTTTTTTATAAGAAATTGTATTCTTTGTTAGATTTTAGAATCTTTTATTCAGGATGTGTTAAATTGATAAGAAGTGATATCAAATATCAATTTTGTTAGAAGAGATTTATATTTGAATAAACGCAGTTCTTTAAAAAAAATTATACATCGAAGAATCCTTAAAAAAGTATTGCAGATTCCAAAATAATATTTGGTAGCAAAACTATTAATAGTTCTAATAATAAATCATCATATTTTCATGATTTCTAAAGATCATGTGACACTGAAGACTGGAGGAATGATGCTGAAAATACAGCCGCACATCACAGAAATAAATTATATTTAAAGGATTTTAAACTATAAACCATTATTTATATATTTTATTTTGATAATTTTGAATTATTACTGAAATACAACCTTTTTTGTTTCAAACAGTTCATTGAACAATAATAAATTAAGTACCTGAAGCTGACAATGAAGTAAAAGTATAATAATTAGCAAAGATGATTAATTTAGCGCTGTAAAGGCGCGTGTGAGGGGCTGAGACGCGCAGCGGAGCGTCAGATGTGCGTGAGGACCAAACACAGCAGAAAGGTAGGAAACTTCACTCCTCTTATTATTTCTCTTTTACTATAGCGATTTATTTTTAGATACGTGATCTGAGTCTTTCATAGAGTTGTAGAGTTATTAGAGAAATAGAGTTATTTTTTACATTCTTTAGTCGAAGTTTTCAGATAGGGAGTTCGGAGCCTGTTCGCCAACTCTTTTGATTCAGAACGGCACTTCGGAGCCTTTTCGTGACTCGGTTGATTCAGATCGGCACTTTGGAGTCTGTTCGCGACTCGGTTGATTCAGATCTGTACTTCGGAGCATGTTCGCGACTCGGTTGATTCAGATCTGCACTTCGGAGCATTGATTCAGAATGGGACTTTGGAGCATGTTTGAGATTTTTTTTTATTCAAATCTGGACATCAAAGAAGGAAGTGTTTGTCAAACAGGTGATAAATGAATATTTGGACTTGAGGCCTTTTTTTTACCTGTCGATTCATTATGTACATGGACCCACACACAAAGGTGGACACACTCTAGACTTAATCATCAGTAGGGCTCTAAACTTTTCATCCATTGTTATTAACGACGTAGTGTCACGGATTGCAAGAGGCGAAGACTCAAGTGCAGGCAGATGGGAAGACTTTATTTATACGTCACCAAAATAAACAAAAACACAATTGAAACCAGAGGAGCGTTCAAAGTTACGAGACATAGACTGAAGTCAGATTCCCAGTGAAATGCTCTCAGACAGCAAATGAAATGAGATTGCATCCTTCTTTTCTGAGAAGATCATCAATATCAGGAAGGCGATTAGCACATCCTCAAGTAATGCAGTTAGAAATACCAAGGGTTCACACAAAACAAGGGGAATCTGCTTTTAGTTTCTATGCCGCTCGCAGTTGGAATCAGCTTCCAGAAGAGATCAGATGTGCTAAAACACTATTTAAATCTACACTTAAAACTCATCTGTTTAGCTGTGCATTTATTGAATTAGCACTGTGCAATGTCCGAACTGATTGCACTATATTTTCAACGTTTTTTTTTTTTATGTAAAATAATTTTGAAACTGTTTTTAAATACATTTTAATTAAGTACATTTTTTAATCATTATAAAAGTTTTAAAATTGCTTGTTTTATTTTTTTTTATAATTTTTCTTTATGATTATTTTACTTTCTTTTATGTGAAGCACTTTGAATTACCATTGTGTATGAAATGTGCTATATAAATAAACTTACCTTGCCTAGTGTGTTATGGGCTTATATATATATATATATATATATATATATATATATATATATATATATATATATATATATATATATATATATATATATATATTTCTATATTTCTATATATATATATATAAACACACAAACTACCGGTCAGAGTTTGGGATCAGAATGACTTTTAATGTTTTTTTTTACAGGAATTTATTTTACTCATCAAGACAGCATTTATTTGATCAAAAATACTGGAAAACATGTAATATTGTGAAATATTATTAACATTTTCTATATTAATATACATGAAGTTGTAATTTATTCATGTGATGTGCAGCTGTATTTTCAGCATCATTCATCCAGTCTTCAGTGTCACATGATCTTCAGAAATCAGAATAATATGATGATTTATTATCAGAGTTGTGCTGCTGAAACTGTGATACTTCTTTCAGGATTCTTTGATGAATGAAAAGTTAAAAAGAAGAGCATTTATTTAAAATAGAAGACTTTTCTAACAATATTCACTACAGTTCAATAGTTTGGGGTCAGTAAGTTTTTATCCTTTCTTTTTTTTATAAGAAATTGTATTCTTTGTTAGATTTTAGAATCTTTTATTCAGGATGTGTTAAATTGATAAAAAGTGATATCAAAGATTAATTTTGTTAGAAGAGATTTATATTTTGAATAAACGCTGTTCTTTAAAAAAAAATATACATCGAAGAATCCTTAAAAAAGTATCGCAGATTCCAAAATAATATTTGGTAGCAAAATTATTCATAGTTCTAATAATAAATCATCATATTTTCATGATTTCTAAAGATCATGTGACACTGAAGACTGGAAGAATGATGCTGAAAATACAGCCGCACATCACAGAAATAAATTATATCTTAAAGGATTTTAAAATATAAACCATTATTTTATATATTTTATTTTGATAATTTTGAATTATTACTGAAATACAACCTTTTTTGTTTCACACAGTTCATTGAACAATATTAAATTAAGTACCTGAAGCTGACAATGAAGTAAATGTATAATAATTAGCAAAGATGATTAATTTAGCGCTGTAAAGGCGCGTGTGAGGGGCTGAGACGCGCAGCGGAGCGTCAGATGCGCGTGAGGACCAAACACAGCAGAACGGTAGGAAACTTCACTCCTCTTATTATTTCTCTTTTACTATAGCGATTTATTTTTAGATACGTGATCTGAGTCTTTCATAGAGTTGTAGAGTTATTAGAGAAATAGAGTTATTTTTTACATTCTTTAATCGAAGTTTTCAGATCGGGACTTCGGAGCCTGTTCGCGACTCTTTTGATTCAGATCGGCACTTTGGAGCCTGTTCGCGACTCGGTTGATTCAGATCGGCACTTCGGAGCATGTTCGCGACTCGGTTGATTCAGAATGGGACTTTGGAGCATGTTTGAGATTTTTTTTAATTCAAATCTAGACATCGAAGCAGGAAGTGTTTGTCAAATAGGTGATAAATGAATATTTGGACTTGAGGCCTGTTTTTACCTGTCGATTCAGTATGTACATGGACACACACACAAAGGTGGACACACTCTAGACTTAATCATCAGTAGGGCTCTAAACTTTTCATCCATTGTTATTAACGACGTAGTGTCACGGATCGCAAGAGGCGAAGACTCAAGTGCAGGCAGATGGGAAGACTTTATTTATACGTTCTTTTTTTATAAGAAATTGTATTCTTTGTTAGATTTTAGAATCTTTTATTCAGGATGTGTTAAATTGATAAGAAGTGATATCAAATATCAATTTTGTTAGAAGAGATTTATATTTTGAATAAACGCAGTTCTTTAAAAAAAATTATACATCGAAGAATCCTTAAAAAAGTATTGCAGATTCCAAAATAATATTTGGTAGCAAAACTATTAATAGTTCTAATAATAAATCATCATATTTTCATGATTTCTAAAGATCATGTGACACTGAAGACTGGAAGAATGATGCTGAAAATACAGCCGCACATCACAGAAATAAATTATATTTTAAAGGATTTTAAACTATAAACCATTATTTTATATATTTTATTTTGATAATTTTGAATTATTACTGAAATACAACCTTTTTTTGTTTCAAACAGTTCATTGAACAATAATAAATTAAGTACCTGAAGCTGACAATGAAGTAAATGTATAATAATTAGCAAAGATGATTAATTTAGCGCTGTAAAGGCGCGTGTGAGGGGCTGAGACGCGCAGCGGAGCGTCAGATGCGCGTGAGGACCAAACACAGCAGAACGGTAGGAAACTTCACTCCTCTTATTATTTCTCTTTTACTATAGCGATTTATTTTTAGATACGTGATCTGAGTCTTTCATAGAGTTGTAGTGTTATTAGAGAAATAGAGTTATTTTTTACATTCTTTAATCGAAGTTTTCAGATCGGGACTTCGGAGCCTTTTCGTGACTCGGTTGATTCAGATCGGCACTTTGGAGTCTGTTCGCGACTCGGTTGATTCAGATCTGTACTTCGGAGCATGTTCGCGACTCGGTTGATTCAGAGCGGCATTTCGGAGCCTGTTCGCGACTCGGTTGATTCAGATCGGCACTTCGGAGCATGTTCGCGACTCGGTTGATTCAGATCTGTACTTCGGAGCATGTTCGCGACTGGGTTGATTCAGAATGGGACTTTGGAGCATGTTTGAGATTTTTTTTAATTCAAATCTAGACATCGAAGCAGGAAGTGTTTGTCAAACAGGTGATAAATGAATATTTGGACTTGAGGCCTTTTTTTTTACCTGTCGATTCATTATGTACATGGACACACACACAAAGGTGGACACACTCTAGAATTAATCATCAGTAGGGCTCTAAACTTTTCATCCATTGTTATTAACGACGTAGTGTCACGGATCGCAAGAGGCGAAGACTCAAGTGCAGGCAGATGGGAAGACTTTATTTATACGTTCTTTTTTTATAAGAAATTGTATTCTTTGTTAGATTTTAGAATCTTTTATTCAGGATGTGTTAAACTGACAAGAAGTGGTATCAAATATTAATTTTGTTAGAAGAGATTTATATTTTGAATAAACGCAGTTCTTTAAAAAAAATTATACATCGAAGAATCCTTAAAAAAGTATCGCAGATTCCAAAATAATATTTGGTAGCAAAACTATTAATAGTTCTAATAATAAATCATCATATTTTCATGATTTCTAAAGATCATGTGACACTGAAGACTGGAGGAATGATGCTGAAAATACAGCCGCACATCACAGAAATAAATGATATTTTAAAGGATTTTAAACTATAAACCATTATTTTATATATTTTATTTTGATAATTTTGAATTATTACTGAAATACAACCTTTTTTTGTTTCAAACAGTTCATTAAACAATAATAAATTAAGTACCTGAAGCTGACAATGAAGTAAATGTATAATAATTAGCAAAGATGATTAATTTAGCGCTGTAAAGGCGCGTGTGAGGGGCTGAGACGCGCAGCGGAGCGTCAGATGCGCGTGAGGACCAAACACAGCAGAACGGTACTTCACTCCTCTTATTATTTCTCTTTTACTATAGCAATTTATTTTTAGATACGTTATCTGAGTCTTTCATAGAGTTGTAGAGTTATTAGAGAAATAGAGTTCTTTTTTACATTCTTTAGTCGAAGTTTTCAGATCGGGACTTCGCAGCCTGTTCGCGACTCTTTTGATTCAGATCGGGACTTCGGAGCCTTTTCGTGACTCGGTTGATTCAGATCGGCACTTTGGAGTCTGTTCGCGACTCGGTTGATTCAGATCTGTACTTCGGAGCATGTTCGCGACTTGGTTGATTCAGATCGGTACTTCGGAGCATGTTCGCGACTCGGTTGATTCAGATCGGCACTTCGGAGCCTGTTCGCGACTCGGTTGATTCAGATCGGCACTTCGGAGCATGTTCGCGACTCGGTTGATTCAGATCTGTACTTCGGAGCATGTTCGCGTCTGGGTTGATTCAGAATGGGACTTTGGAGCATGTCTGAGATTTTTTTTAATTCAAATCTAGACATCGAAGCAGCCCAGCAAGCAATAGCCGTCATTTCAACGTCTGGGTTAAATATAGACCAGATATAGTCCGGCTATGTGTAACCCACTTTTAGCCCAAATAACATTTAATCTGGATAAATGTATTTTTTTTGCAAAATAACTTGTGAGATGTATGATATTCCATCATGTACGCAGAGTCTAACGTGAATAAAAGTTGTTTGGTTTACTTTATTTTACATGTTATATGTGTAGGCTGTGCGTAGCCACAATTTAGCTCGTATTCAGACCCGGCTATTGTAGCCCACTTTTTGTCAAAACTGATTAATTGTATTTTTTTGCCAGGCAGTGCATGAAATGGTTAATATTCAATCATGTTCGCATTGGTATGATATCAAGGTTCAATACGTCATTTCACGGCATGGTAGATCACGATTTAGCTCCGAATTGGACGGGCTATATGCGGTCTGCTTTAGCCCACCTGGCGAAATTATTGCAATCTGGGCTCAGATATAGACCAGCGACCTAGAATATTAGTCTTTGAAATGTTTTCGCTTACACAGCTTAATATATATTTTCTGTCAAACATTCATACACAATCTACGATAAAAATATCTAATCAAATGCAATTGCATTTCCCAACCGCTAGATGGCACAATTGAAACACTACTGAGACATGTCTACTGGAACTAATGCCATTGCGTGACTAGATCACTTAAGCCAAATCTCGCGCACATTTCCGCCATTTTATTTTACACGAGGCAGCTGTCGGAGTGCAACGGGTGAGCAACAGTCTGAGTGAAAACCTTCACATTTCTACTTCGATCTTGTAAGTATGCGTGTTATTTTTGATATGTTTATTGTTTAAATTAGTTAGCTGTTATAATGTGTAGAAACCGTGACATTTTAACATTAACATTGCAGAGTACTACTTTTCTCCAAAAAGTTAACGTTACCTGCACGTGTTATTGCAAATGTATCTAAATTCAATGAATGTGGTAAGCATGAAACTATGAAACTTATCATTACTATTTTTTTATTATTATAAAGATACCAGTATTTGTTTGTATTTAAATTAGAGTTGATTTAAAGCAAATTCTGTAAGTACTTTACATAAAATTTAACAGCAGCATAGTGCAACATGAAAAAAAAAAAAAAAATCCTCTCCATTTAATAAAAGGTAGTGGCAAACATAAAGTCTTTAAACTAGTTTGTAAATAATTAAAATATGCAGCATACATTCAGTTTTCAGTGAATTTGTTTCAGATATAAATTTGAATGCTGCTTCTCCATGTTTTGTTTTGACTTTGGAGATATAAAAGTAGCTGGCTACTGTCCCAGATGTCCTGAGAGGTCTGCTCTGGATGGTTCATAGTGCATCAGAAGATTAGAAATTTACTTTGGCCTTAAAATGTTAATTTAATAACCAACTGTAGTTTTTGGATATTAATTTTTTGACAGACAGATAGCCAGTGTAAAAACCTCAGAACTGGAGTGATGTAATCCACTTTATTTGATTTAAAGACACTGTTTATTGGAAATTATCCTGCAATCAGTCAACAAAGTACAGCAATTGAATATACAGAAAACTTGTCAGTGACTACCATTAAATGTCTTGTTACCAACATTCATCAAAATATATTTTTTTTTGTGTGTTCAACAGAAGAAAGCCATACAGGTTTGGAACCAAGTGAAAGTGAGTAAATGATTACATGTTGTTGTTTTTTATTTTATTTTTTTATTTTTTTTAAGTGAACTATGCCTATAAGTATTTTTTATGTTTATTAGAGTTATATGAGTAAGTGATAAAGAATGATTTATAATGATAGTTCACTTTGAAATTAAATTTTGATATGTTTAAGCTTACCTTATGGGCATCCAAGATGTAGGTGTCTTTGTTTCCGCAGTAGTTTCAATTTTTATATTTTTAGGTCAAACTGTTCTTGTCTGTCAGTCATATAATGCAGGTCTATATGGTCACCACCTGAAAGAGCATGCACAGAGAAGTCCAAATTAAACAATTCCCCACCATACACACTGATAGCCTAAGACACGAAACGAGCGGTTTGTGTCAGAAAACGAACAGTATTTATATCGTTTTACCTCTTATAACACAGCAACGTCGAAGTGATCTGAGGGCGCGCGTGCTTCGGTGTGTGTGCATTCTGGGCTGGCTTAGTCTAAGTGCGGCGCTTGCGCAAATTAAGCCAGAACGCGGACGCATCACACACCTGGAAGCACGCGTGCCCTCATATCACTTGGACGTGGCTGTGTACAAGAGGTAAAAACGATATAAATACTGTTCATTTTCTCACACAGACTGCTCGTTTCGTGTCTTAGTCCATCAATGTGTACTTACAATGGGGAATTGTTTAATTTGGACTTCTCTGTGCATGGCCTTTTTAGGTGGTGACCATAGACCTGCATTATATGACTGACAGACAAGAATAGTTTGACCTAAAAAATTGAAACTACTGCGGAAACAAAGACACCTACATCTTGGACGTTCTTAAGGTAAGCTAAAACATACCAAAATTTAATTTCGAAGTGAACTATCCCTTTAAACTTGAGGGAAGAACTAAAGTAGAAATGAAAATAAAATCTGTTTTCACCTTCATTAGAATGATAATTTAAAAAAATACTGTATTTCAGTTTCAAAACACATTATGGTAGTAGTCAGACATGTCTTGGGATAACAGTGTTACATAATCAATTATAATGTTAATTTTATTTCCATATTCAGAAGTTATGGATCCCAAATATCTAAGAGAATGGCGTCGCTTGAGAGATCGAGTTAATGCTCTCGCTGAAAATTAATAGGTCATTTTCATTGCCATTTAAGTGAAATTACAGAACTTGCATATATGAGCTTGATAAAAATGAACATTCGAGAAGAAAATGTCAGATATATATGTATATGTGTGTGTCTATATAGCCTATATATATATATATATATATATATATATATATATATATATATATATATATATATGCCTTGTACAGAATTGTTCAATACGCGTATCGTTACACGCCGTATTGCATCACCACTAAGCGAGCAAAAATGTTCAATTATTGATATTAATTATAATATTGATATAAATTATTGTCTATATTGAAATAAATTATATAGTCTCAATCTATATTCTGTTAACTCTATCTATTAAATCATCCTAGCAAAAGTGATTGACTAATTAGTTAAAAAGGATTGTCAACAATGTTTTTTTTTTAGCAATAATTCTTTCCTTTTTCTCATTTGGCAGACGCAGTGATGTCCAGCTTTCCATCAGCTATGGAATGTGAAATAAAAAATGCTATTTCTAATCATTTCAAACAAGCACCAGGGAGGGCAGGGGGTGGGGGTTATGGATCTAAAGTAAACAGTTAATTCTTAAAAATTAATTGTTTTACATATTTTTCCAATGTTTTATTTGTTCATTTTTATGTTTGAATGTTGTCCAAGTTGTTGTTGTCTATATAATTGTTCAAAATAAATCCCTTTATATTCAATTAGTTTGGATGGATTTTAATTTATGAGAACCTGTTATATTTGAGTGAAAAGAATCCTTATGCCTCTTTTTGTTGTCTATTACATGTATATGTAGTGTAATGGATGACTAGTCTATTCTTGGGCTATGGTTAGACGTCTATTAGATTTTCACTGACAGCCCAAAATCAGTCTTGTTTTAGCCTAGACCCATATTGCCTGTCTATTAGACGTATGTAGTTGTTTAGCGGTCTAATTGATGACTAGTCTATTCTTGGGCTATGTTTAGACGTCTATTGGACGTATAAATATAGTCGTTCAATAGCTGTCTGATTGTCTATTCTTGGGCTATGGTTAGACATCTATTAGACGTATATATGTAGTCATTTAATAGCTGTCTATTCTTGGGGTATGTTTAGACGTCTATTAGATTTTCACTGACAGCCCAAAATTAGCCTCGATTTAGCCTAGACGTCTCGGCTGTGTTTAGACGGCTATTAGACGTCTATTAGACGCAAAATTGCTTGCTGGGAGGAAGTGTTTGTCAAACAGGTGATAAATGAATATTTGGACTTGAGGCCTTTTTTTTACCTGTCGATTCATTATGTACATGGACACACACAAAAAGGTGGACACACTCTAGAATTAATCATCAGTAGGGCTCTAAAATTTTCATCAATTGTTATTAACGACGCAGTGTCACGGATCGCAAGAGGCGAAGACTCAAGTGCAGACAGATGGGAAGACTTTATTTATACGTGCGTTTTTTATAAGAAATTGTATTCTTTGTTAGATTTTAGAATCTTTTATTCAGGATGTGTTAAATTGATAAGAAGTGATATCAAATATTAATTTTGTTAGAAGAGATTTATATTTTGAATAAACGCAGTTCTTTAAAAAAAATTATACATCGAAGAATCCTTAAAAAAGTATTGCAGATTCCAAAATAATATTTGGTAGCAAAACTATTAATAGTTCTAATAATAAATCATCATATTTTCATGATTTCTAAAGATCATGTGACACTGAAAACTGGAGGAATGATGCTGAAAATACAGCCGCACATCACAGAAATAAATTATATTTTAAAGGATTTTAAACTATAAACCATTATTTTATATATTTTATTTTGATAATTTTGAATTATTACTGAACTACAACCTTTTTTGTTTCAAATAGTTCATTGAACAATAATAAATTAAGTACCTGAAGCTGACAATGAAGTAAATGTATAATAATTAGCAAAGATGATTAATATAGCGCTGTAAAGGCGCTTGTGAGGGGCTGAGACGCGCAGCGGAGCGTCAGATGCGCGTGAGGACCAAACACAGCAGAACGGTAGGAAACTTCACTCCTCTTATTATTTCTCTTTTACTATAGCGATTTATTTTTAGATACGTGATCTGAGTCTTTCATAGAGTTGTAGAGTTATTAGAGAAATAGAGTTATTTTTTACATTCTTTAGTCAAAGTTTTCAGATCGGGACTTCGGAGCCTGTTCGCGACTCTTTTGATTCAGATCGGGACTTCGGAGCCTGTTCGCGACTCGGTTGATTCAGATCGGCACTTCGGAGCCGTTTCGCGACTCGGTTGATTCAGATCGGCACTTCGGAGCCTGTTCGCGACTCGGTTGATTCAGATCGGCACTTCGGAGCATGTTCGCGACTCGGTTGACTCAGATCGGCACTTCGGAGCATGTTCGCGACTCGGTTGATTTCAGATCGGGAATTCAGAGCATGTTCGCGCCCTCGCTTGATTCAGATCTGTACTTCGGAGCATGTTCGCGACTTGGTTGATTCAGAATGGGACTTTGGAGCATGTTTGAGATTTTTTTTTTAATTCAAATCTAGACATCGCAGCAGGAAGTGTTTGTCAAACAGGTGATAAATGAATATTTGGACTTGAGGCCTGTTTTTACCTGTCGATTCAGTATGTACATGGACACACACACACAAAGGTGGACACACTCTAGACTTAATCATCAGTAGGGCTCTAAACTTTTCATCCATTGTTATTAACGACGTAGTGTCACGGATCGCAAGAGGCGAAGACTCAAGTGCAGGCAGATGGGAAGACTTTATTTATACATTCTTTTTTTTATAAGAAATTGTATTCTTTGTTAGATTTTAGAATCTTTTATTCAGGAAGTGTTAAATTGATAAGAAGTGATATCAAATATTAATTTTGTTAGAAGAGATTTATATTTTGAATAAACGCAGTTCTTTAAAAAAAATTATACATCGAAGAATCCTTAAAAAAGTATCGCAGATTCCAAAATAATATTTGGTAGCAAAACTGTTAATAGTTCTAATAATAAATCATCATATTTTCATGATTTCTAAAGATCATGTGACACTGAAGACTGAAAGAATGATGCTGAAAATACAGCCGCACATCACAGAAATAAATTATATTTTAAAGGATTTTAAACTATAAACCATTATTTTATATATTTTATTTTGATAATTTTGAATTATTACTGAAATACAACCTTTTTTTGTTTCAAACAGTTCATTGAACAATAATAAATTAAGTACCTGAAGCTGACAATGAAGTAAATGTATAATAATTAGCAAAGATGATTAATTTAGCGCTGTAAAGGCGCGTGTGAGGGGCTGAGACGCGCAGCGGAGCGTCAGATGCGCGTGAGGACCAAACACAGCAGAACGGTACTTCACTCCTCTTATTATTTCTCTTTTACTATAGCGATTTATTTTTAGATACGTTATCTGAGTCTTTCATAGAGTTGTAGAGTTATTAGAGAAATAGAGTTATTTTTTTACATTCTTTAGTCGAAGTTTTCAGATCGGGACTTCGCAGCCTTTTCGTGACTCGGTTGATTCAGATCGGCACTTTGGAGTCTGTTCGCGACTCGGTTGATTCAGATCGGTACTTCGGAGCATGTTCGCGACTCGGTTGATTCAGATCGGCACTTCGGAGCCTGTTCGCGACTCGGTTGATTCAGATCGGCACTTCGGAGCATGTTCGCGACTCGGTTGATTCAGATCTGTACTTCGGAGCATGTTTGAGATTTTTTTTAATTCAAATCTAGACATCGAAGCAGGAAGTGTTTGTCAAACAGGTGATAAATGAATATTTGGACTTGAGGCCTTTTTTTACCTGTCGATTAATTATGTACATGGACACACACACAAAGGTGGACACACTCTAGAATTAATCATCAGTAGGGCTCTAAACTTTTCATCCATAGTTATTAACGACGTAGTGTCACGGATCGCAAGAGGCGAAGACTCAAGTGCAGGCAGATGGGAAGACTTTATTTATACGTCACCAAAATAAACAAAAACACAACTGAAACCAGAGGAGCGTTCAAAGTTACGAGACATAGACTGTCAGTTTCAGAGTCAGATTCCACGTGAAATGCTCTCAGACAGCAAATGCAATGAGTTTGCATCCTTTTCTGAGAAGATCATCAATATCAGGAAGGCGATTAGCACATCCTCAAGTAATGCAGTTAGAAATACCAAGGGTTCACAGAAAACAAGGGAGTCTGCTTTTAGTTTCTATGCTGCTCGCAGTTGGAATCAGCTTCCAGAAGAGATCAGATGTGCTATGTTATGAACCCCTGTTATAAAATGCTCGTTGAAAAAGGGGTCCACAACATAAGAGACATGAGGCCAACAGCAATTTAACCATTTGTTTTTGGACTAATAAATGATTACTCAATCTCACGTCTCTCATTCACCTCAACTCTCCACATGTAACAATAACAATTAAACTATACCAAAGTCAAAGAATATACTTAACAGACACTGACAAATAGATCAAACCAAATACACATCAAATAGAACACAGCTTTCTTCGGAGGCTGGACATCATGATGCGCACAACATTCACCGCTGAATGGAATTCACTGCTGCATGCTTCATTCTGGTTCACCCTTCTCTTATATACTCTAGTTGAGCCATCAGAGAAACAGGACACAGGTGTGCAGGGGCGGAGCCTAACACTCAGAAGAGAAAAGACTAATTAGATCACTAACAAACAAATACAGATTCAACACTCAGAAGGCTTAGGCCGTAACACTTCTCCCCATAAAGGAAGAATTTGACTTTTCTCTTTCCTTCCTTAAAAGGACAAGGAAAAACAAATTCTGAATGAAACCATACCAAAGCCTAAACCAAACCACGAGACAAAGCGTCGACCACCACATTGTCAGACCCTCTTTTGTGATGGATCTCCAAGTTATACGGCTGAACTATCAAAGCCCAACGCATCAGTCGTTGATTATGGTTATACATTTTATGCAGAAATACCAACGGATTATGATCCGTATAAACAGCGACTGGACAAGAGCTGGACCCCACATAAACATCAAAATGTTGCAATGCTAACAACATAGCTAAAGTTTCCTTTTCAATAGTGGAGTAATTCAACTGATGACGGTTAAACTTAGCTGAAAAGTATGACACTGGGTGGCCGATTCCATCAGCACCCTCCTGTAGCAGGACTGCTCCTATTCCAACTGCACTAGTGTCCACCTCAAGCTTGAACGGGCGAGTCATATCTGGGGCAGACAGCACAGGTGCACTGCAAAGAAGAGATTTTGCAGAGAGAAAAGCTTGCTGGCACTCATCAGTCCAACTGAAACAAACTTTAGGACTACACACTTGAGAAATTTTAGCAAAAACACCAGTAGTATCCAACCATGCCCAGGAATCTACGCAACTCTCCTCATAGTAGGTACTGGATAGCTAAGGACAGCGGCCACTTTTCCATCCAATGGCCGTACCTGACCATTCCCCACCTGCTTCCCTAAATAGGTGACAGAAGCCTTTACAAATTCACATTTCTTAAGGTTTAGCGTTAAGGAAGCATCTGCTAAACGCCGAAACACGTCATGTAAGGTCGATAGGTGTTCATCCCATGTAGATGAATAGATTACTACATCATCCAAATAAATATTGCAATTAGGAACCTCACCTAAGACAGTTGACATCAAACGCTGAAACATTGCCGGTGCGTTTCGCAGGCCGAACGCCATTCGCGTATATTGTAGGAAAGCGTCAGGGGTGACGAACGCGGAGACCTCAGAAGCGCGTTTAGTGAGAGGCACCTGCCAATAGCCTTTCAGCAGGTCTAACTTGGTGATATACTTTACGCCCCCAAGATTGTCAATACAATCATCAATACGTGGTAACGGAAAAGCATTGGCCACAGTGACAGAATTGACTTTCCTGAAGTCGGTACAAAAGCGAAAAGACCCATCAGCCTTTGGTACCAGAACGCACGGCGAGCTCCAGGGACTATTGCTCGGAACAGCAAAACCATTCTGCAATAAATCTCACTTCGTTCTTCATTGCCTCTCGTTTACCTATTGGACAGCGATAAGCATGTTGCTTGAGGGGTAATGCACTGCCGGCCTCGATGTCATGCTGGATGACATTAGTACCAGGAGGAACGTCATAGAATAAACTCCAAAAACTTTCTATCAGCTTCATTATCTCTCCTCGCTGTTCAATCGTTAAATAGGAGAGCTGGAAGGAAAGCAAAGATAAAACTTCTGAGTTTTCAAAACATCCTCCTTGTAAAGCTTCCATAGGGACATTCAACCCATCATCCTCAGTGTTGGTAGGCAAGGTATAAGTTAGTAAAGAAACATGCTCAGTGGTTAACTCAGTCACTGGTTCACATGCCAAACCCTCAGTGGTGTTCTCTTTTGGTTCAACACGACATAAATATGGTTTCAGCATATTGACGTGACATAAGCAAGTTTTTCGCCTCCTCTCAGGAGTATATAAGATGTAATCAGTTTCACTCAACTTACTTTTGATCACATAGGGGCCAGAAAAACGTGCAGAGAGTGTGGACCCAGGAATGGGGAGCAGCACTAAAACTTTCTCTCCTGGCAGAAAATTACGCACAACTGCCTTTCGATCAAAGTGTTTCTTCATTTTCTTTTGTGAAAGAGACAGTGCTTCTTTCGCTACAGTACACGCGTTACGCAAGCGCTCACGAGTACGTGATACAAAATCAAGGACATTAGTCTTCGTAAATGAACCTGTACAAAGGAATTCCTCGTTCAACATATTTAAGGGTCCACGGACATTATGACCAAACACAAGCTCTGACGGACTAAACCCAAGTAAGTCCTGTCGGGCCTCACGCACAGCAAATAAGACTAATGGAACTCCATCGTCCCACTCATTCCCAGTCTCTATACAATACTTGCGCAGTGCTGATTTTAATGTTTGATGCCATCTCTCCAAAGCCCCTTGCGACTCAGGGTGATAGGCACTCGACACAACATGAGACACTCCAAGAGCTTTTAACGAGTTACGAAACACGCGAGACATGAAATTTGAACCCTGATCAGTCTGAACGGTTTTCAGCAACCCGAAAGTTGTAAAAAACTTTGTTAAAGCTTTAGTTACAGTCTTAGCAGTTATGTTCCGTAATGGAATGGCTTCTGGAAAATGTGTTGCCACGCACATGATTGTCAATAAATATTGACAACCAGACTTAGCACGAGGAAGTGGGCCCACACAATCCACTAAAACACGCTCAAATGGTTCGCCAACTGCAGGAATAGGACAGAGAGGAGCAAGCGTTACTACCTGATTAGGTTTTCCACTGGCCTGACAAATATGGCATGTCTTACAGTGCTTTGCAACATCAGATTTCAACCCTGGCCAAAAGAAATGTTGGAGCACCCGGTTATAGGTCTTAGTTATCCCAAGGTGTCCAGACCAAGGATGGTCATGGGCGAGACTTAAAACATGTGGTCGAAATCTCAAAGGTACCACAATTTGATGCACCGAATTCCAGTCTTCCCGCTGCTCAGGATTTAGCGATCTACTCCATTTACGCATTAGCACATTATCATTCCAGTAATACTGTTGGTTACGTAACGGCGTGGTCTTATTTTCAACACTCGCACGACATTTGTTTAATGAGGAATCATTTCTCTGAGCTTCAATCAGAGTTTCCCGCGAGACGGGCAAATCAGCAGCCAGATCAAAGCAGAAGGATGAATTCAAAGTCATTTTAGACGCGTCTGAGGATTCAGAAATAATATCATCTCTCAAAATCTTGGAGAAAACAGAATAGCAGAGAATATTACTTTCTTGATAATCATGCTTAGCTTGTGTTCGCATCACAACAGCACTAAGCACATCTGGCAATTTTTCAGCAAGTACATCAGCCTGCGAATCATTACAAGGAACATCAGTCACTTACACTACCGGCATTACCTTACCTCCAGCTATGTCGTTGCCCATGATAAAATCAACACCTTTCACAGGTAAAGAGGGACGAACTGCAACCTCAAAACACCCAGATGCCAAATCAGAAGAGACGTATACGCAATGAAGAGGAACGGGCACCAAACCCATTTCAATACCCTGCACAAATCGCGCTGGTATTACACGCAGAGTCAGCACAAAAATCCAAAATATCTGATAATATAAAGGACTGAGATCCTCCTGTATCCCGGAGGATTCTTACAGGTTTTTGATTCTCTACCTTATCAGTTAACGACACAAATCCATCGAACATGAAAGGCTGAAAACAGCTCTCAGGTGTTGCAGGAGAACCAGAAAAGGACGGAGACAGTTTTCACCAAAACAGAACCTCGAGGCTGAAAAGATGAAGAATCTTGTCGCTCTTGTTTCCGTTTTAAGATACGACGCTTGGCTAGCATGTGTCCCATTTTGTGACAATAACCGCACTCTATTAGACTTCGGACTGGTAGGAACCCATCTATTTTTTGAATCAGAAATATTTTCATTTTCTTTTGGTGAGGGACCCCCAAAATCAGACGAACGCTTAAAAAACACAGTTTTGTGCATTAATGTGTACTCGTCAGCTAACACAGCAGCCTGTTGTACGGTGCTGACTTTTTGTTCATTTAAGTACAATGCAGTACGTTCTGGAACGCAGTTTTTAAATTCTTCAATCAGCAAAAGTTCTCGCTAAGAATTCTAGTCAGTTACCTTGCACGCTTTTATCCACCGATCAAATAAAATTCCCTTTTCACAAACAAACTCGACATAAGTTTGAGACACTGCCTTCTTTGTGGTACGAAATCGCTGTTGATAATGCTCAGGCACCAATTCATATGCCCGTAGAATTGCGGTTTTCACGGCATCGTACTGTACGCTTTCCTCTAACGAGAGAGATGCACACACCTCTTGCGCCTTACCCGATAGTTTAAATTGTAACATTAGTGCCCAAACTTCGTTTGGCCATCTTAAAGCAACTGCAACTCGTTCAAAAGCTTGAAAATATGCTTCAACTTCCTTCTCACCGAAGGGTGGAAAAATAGAGATATTTTTAACAACATCAAAATGAGTTGAAAAAGGCACTACTACAGATTCCGATGCGGTATCAGTAGAGACAGAATTAATACTCGAATTTGATGGACCTGCTGGGGTCTCAGAATTACCCTTCAAACTAGATGTTTTAAAAGTAGATTTTTTAGGTACCTCTGCTACAGCCTGCAACTCCCGCAGTCGCACTTTTGTATCTGCATCAATTCGATACATCTCGATCTGACGCTTCAAATCATCTTGTCTCGCCTTAGCTCTATCCTGAGTCTCCCATTGTAACCGTGCTAAACGTAACTTTAAACGTGAATCTGAACTAACTACCAGTGACGACTGTGTAGAAAGTGAAAAAGGTTCAAATTTAGGCATTGAAGACGACGGACCTACCTCCGCACCAACCTCAATCAATGGAGTGACTGGATCACCAGTCAACACACGTAAGGGAGGACTTACTGCAGCCGGTGCCGCCAACTCCGCTGCTGCAACAGGAACAGTTTCCATAGAAGGAAATACCCCCTTATTAGTCAAACTAGCCACCAAACAAGCTTTTAACGCTTCTTTACGCAGTGTTCTAGAGATAGAAATCTCATAATGTTGAGCAATGAGAAACAAATCATTTTTCCGACATGTCTCTAATACTTCAACACTAGGTTGATCTATAAATTGACTCAACTCAAAGGTTGCCATCTTTACAAGACAGAAAAAAACCCAATGTATAAGCAATAAAGGAATACACCAACGCACTCCGGTCCTACTTACCTAACCATCAAGCTAACTATTGTGACGGTTGGGTTTGGGAAAACACAAGAAGAGGGTAGGATCCAATTGCAAGTATGGGTTTTATTTACAGAAGGGTAAAAATACAAAATAAACAGTCATGAGAGACAAACCAAACAAAAGAGGGAACCGGATGAAACGGATAGGAAACTCGGAGGAACAAGAAGGTAAAGGGAAAACTCGGGAGACGAGCACAACTCACACATAGGGTAAGGACTCCATACAGATGACAGAGAAAGACAGCTATACATAGGGAGACTAATGACAGAGGATTGTCAGCACCTGTGCGATTCTAATTGGAGTGCAATTACTGTGAAGACAGAACCAGACTAGAGGAATTAAAGTGCCTATGGTGAAGTGCCTAAGGAGAAGTGAGCTTCTTTTAATGTAAAATCATTTTGTAACTGTTTTTAAATTCATTTTAATTAAGTACATTTTTTAATCATTATAAAAGTTTTAAAATTGCTTGTTTCATTTTTGTTATAATTTTTCTTTATGATTATTTTACTTTCTTTTATGTAAAGCACTTTGAATTACCATTGTGTGTGAAATGTGCTATATAAATAAACTTGCCTTGCCTAGTGTGTTAGTGGGATACTTCTTTCAGGATTCTTTGATGAATGAAAAGTTAAAAAGAAGAGCATTTATTTAAAATAGAAGACTTTTCTAACACTATTCACTACAGTTCAATAGTTTGGAGTCAGTAAATTTTTATCCTTTCTTTTTTTTATAAGAAATTGTATTCTTTGTTAGATTTTAGAATCTTTTATTCAGGATGTGTTAAATTGATAAGAAGTGATATCAAAGATTAATATTGTTAGAAGAAATTTATATTTTGAATAAACGCTGTTCTTAAAAAAAAATATATACATCGAAGAATCCTTAAAAAAGTATCTCAGATTCCAAAATAATATTTGGTAGCACAACTATTAATAGTTCTAATAATAAATCATCATATTTTCATGATTTCTAAAGATCATGTGACACTGAACACTGGAGGAATGATGCTGAAAATACAGCTGCACATCACATAAATAAATTATATTTTAAAGGATATTAAATTTTAAACCATTATTTTATATATTTTATTTTGATAATTTTGAATTATTACTGAAATACAACCTTTTGAGGGGCGGAGATACGCTGCGAAGCGTCAGACGCGTGTGAGGACCAAACACAGCAGAACGGTAGGAAACTTCACTCCTCTTATTATTTCTCTTTTATTATAGCGATTTATTTTTAGATACGTGATCTGAGTCTTTCATAGAGTTGTAGAGTTATTAGAGAAATAGAGTTATTTTTACATTCTTTGGTCGAAGTTTTCAGATCGGCACTTCAGAGTCTGTTCGCGACTCGGTTGATTCAGATCGGCACTTCGGAGCCTGTTCGCGACTCGGTTGATTCAGATCGGCACTTCGGAGCATGTTCGCGACTCCGTTGATTCAGATCGGCACTTCGGAGCCTGTTCGCGACTCGGTTGATTCAGATCGGCACTTCGGAGCCTGTTCGCGACTCGGTTGATTCAGATCGGCACTTCGGAGCCTGTTCGCGACTCGGTTGATTCAGATCGGCACTTCGGAGCATGTTCGCGACTCGGTTGATTCAGATCGGCACTTCGGTGCATGTTCGCGACTCGGTTGATTCAGATCGGGACTTCGGAGTAGGAAGTGTTTGTCAAACAGTTAATTTGTGATAAATAAATATTTGACCTGAGGCTTTTTTTTAACCTGTCGATGTGATTTTTAAATGATTTCAATGACTTTTGGATGTCAATATACTTCTTGTACCTCAGTTGCCTGCAGAGTCGGCGTCAGAGCAGATCTACTGGAGGGGCATTGGATCATCGGCGGCGGGGCACTGTCGTTTGATAAATATTTTTTGACGCGTTGGCAACATCATAGTAGCACGGAAATTCAGAGCTAAATCTGGAAGATCTACATATAGAATGAAAACGAACGATTTGGACTTGGGTTTTTATCTAAAAGAGGAAGAGCAGCGCTGAAATTTACTGTTTTGCCGACCGGATACGGCAAGAGTCAATTAGCTCCAATGATCTATATAGAATGACATTCTACCATAGAATTATAGCTCCAATGATTTTATCTATATAGAATGTCAGTATATATTTTTATTTAATTTTTAAGATTAAGATAGGCTAGCCTAAATCGTTATCGGAAAACCCGGCCCAGAACAGATAGCCTAAACAACAGAACAGGACAGAAAATAATAATATAGGCTAAATATAATATAGGCTAAATAAAAAACATGATATAGGCCTACAATAAATAGCTATATATTTTTATAATTAAATAAATAACAAATTACGACGACAAAAATAAAACTGAATCAGTCTGAAGCTTTGTCTGATGGGGACATTTTTTTTTTGCTGTTTTTTTTTCAAAGTTTTTTTCGTATAGATGTTTCTGAAAACTTGAGGCTTTCTTCTTCATAAAACGAGTTGGACATCATCACACAAATGTCTGCGTATGGACCAGTTAAATTAAGACTAAAATTCGCCTGCAGAGAATAAGGATGTCACAACATTTTTTTAACAGATTTTTTAGTTTTTGATTTGCGTAGAATGCAAATTTTGTAGAACTTGAGAAATAGATAAATATAAAATAAAATACAGGAAATGGAAAAAAATCTAATACAGAAAATACAAAGTGTGCTTCAACAAATAAAATAATTTCTTTAAAAATCGTTTTTCTTAGGGCTTCAAGGACTTTAAATACTCTAAAGGACTCTTTCTCTAAACAAAATAAATAAAGGACAAAAATAAATGTATATTCTGCTTAGTAGGTCTTATGACTTCAGAGATTTCCATCCGGCCCCCAGAATAATACTGAATTCAGGAATAGCCTTGTAAGAGGAAAACGTTTAGGGCTGGTCCGAATACCATTTTTTTAAGCTTCGAAGCTTCGGTAGTAATGAACATTGACTATTCGAAGCTTCGGAGAGAGGGGCTGTACATATTTTTCTCTCTAATAAAGGCAGGAATCTGTGTCTGTATGTCCGTTTGTATTTTTATTATTTCGAGAACCGTTCATCCAATCGACTTCACGAGGGAGTGCAGTGTAGCATTTGGTGCAATATAGAAGGACACGCAAGACAGACAGGACACATTCAGAATTAATTAACTTTTAGTAAACTACAGTCCGAACTGCGCGAGCGGGAAGCGGCGCACCTCACGCGGGCAGGGCTTGCTCCAAGAATGCACACTGCACTAGTGATATAAAACACACACACACACACACAGGTCTGTAAAATTAAGCAATACTTTTAAGCTAGTCTAATATTTTTCTGACTAACAAATTGGCACAGTAAGGGTAGATTTAAATAAGGATAAACTAAATTTAAATAAAGAAAAAACGAAATTTAAATAAAGAAAAACGAAATTTAAATAAAGGAAAACGAAATTTAAATAAAGAAAAAAAACGAAATTTAAATAAAGAAAAAAAAATAAAGAAAAAACGAAATTTAAATAAAGAAAAAAATAAATAAAGATAAAACGAAATTTAAATAAAGAAAAACGAGATTAATTTAGATTCATAATAACCGGTAAAAATGCTAATACATTTTGTTTCTATTTTCCACAATGTCAAAGCAACAAAACACAAGCTCAGACATGCACTTCGGTCCATACAAACTCCGCTGTTCTGCGCATAGCCAGAGAACACTCCCGTTGCTGGAACACGCGTTGGTTCTATTTCTAGCATGCGTGCGTTTTCCGCGTGGCTCGAGCGCGACTGAGACGCGTGTCTCAGTGTGCACACTCCAACCTGTTAAATATGGGAGCCGAAATAAAAACGGACACGACACGCAGCTGAGACGGTCACAGAGCCAGTGTGTCGCCGGCCTTATTCAAGGGGGAATGAGAACCGTTTGGCGGGGGATCCCAGGTGTGCAAAAAAAAAACAATATTCGAATGGCAAATTTTCAAATCGAATACCAACCCACCGAACGAATATTCGGGTCTGTTCCATATTTATTTATTTTTAAATCTAACGGGAAAAACAAAACAAATGAGGCACACAGGTACAGCATTTCCAAGGGTGTAACTTTGGTTTGAGAAGTGGGGGGGGGGACACAAAATGAGGAAAAATGGTTTCGATTTGAATCCCATTTCCTCCATTTAAATACAGTTAGGGACTATGGTGATACAAAATCCAGGAAATAATTAAGTTGTTTATAATGATAAATTCTGCCAAAAAGAATAATAGGCTACTATGTATAAGAAAAAGATGTCTTACGTTATTTATTGTTGAATAGCCAAGACTTGAGAGAATAATTTTATAACGTCAAAAACTTTCACTAAAAATGTTCCCTGTCTCACCTATGAAATATGAAAATGTGCTAGCCTGTTTCTGACTTGACATACCTGACCCTTTACACAGCACCTGCAACTCTGGGCTACTTCTCCCTGTCTCACCCTCCCTGTCTTTAATCAGCTTCACCTCATCTGTTCTCTGATATGAAAGCATGGCATAAAAAAAAAATAAACAAAAGTTCATCACAACTGAAACTATATTATAACAGTCAACTGATTCTGTTTCTCTCCCACCACACAAGTGAGCAGGTAAATAAAATGAAACCACACCCATGTGATGATGTGACCATGTTAAAAAAATATTGTAAACAAATAACACGCAATTTGGCTCCTACAAGAAGAACATTTAATTTGATAATATTCAAAATGTATTCACTATTTATCATGTACACTTCTTCCCTTTTATCACCAAAAAATCAAAATCACCTGGCCTTTCATACAGCACATAACCTCCCTGTAACGTTGTGCTGCTACTGCTTTTCCCTATCTCACCCTCTCTGTTCTGAAGCAGCTCCACCTCATCTGTGCTGTGATATGAAAACAACTGAGTTATGATCATATTGAGTCCGCATAGCCAGAAAAGAGTCTCTGGATGTACATTTTAAAAACTGGGTGTGCCACATTCATTTTCAGATTAATCTGTAAAAAAAAAACCCTGACTGTGTATCAATAACTTTACAGACTAGACTGGGCTGATGTGTAAAACTTTACTCAGGCTCACCACATAACCATTACACTATATAAAATATAGGCTAACTCAGGCTAGCTCGACATTAAGCCTTTTCTTTGAACAAGTAAATCAATTTTTACAAATTAACTTCCATTTTAAATGAACAAATATTGTAAGTGAACAACAATAGCTCAAGTTTAGAAAAACATTTAGTAAGACTTATTTTATTTCTGCATCTGAGTATAATGAGTTGAGTAGCCTATAACAGCAGCCAAAGTCTGCTTGTCATACATTGCTGACAGAAAACGCTGCTGTTTAAAGTGGACACAGAATGTTCTAGGCAACATTAAATGTTTAGGTTAGCTAACTAGGTCTGAAGTTACCTAGCAACAGTGTAAGTTAACGTTAGCTCATCAACAGGTGTAGACCATAGGCTGTAAAAAAATAAGTAGACACATTTTGATTATCCTGACCTGAGCTAATTTACTTAATCAACTAACTCACATCTCCTTTCTTTTTTTTCATCCTGTTGCTGGCGTTTCATGACTGACTGCGATACCGGATGCTCAGTAGAACTTTCAGTGCGCTTACACTATTTAGAGTGTGCACGAGACGTCCCTTCCTGTACGCGGACGCGCGCATCGACACAGACAGGCAGCTGTCTGTTCTGTTTGGTCCTGCTCCTCCGTGACGATGACGGCGCGCGGTAAAAAAAAAAAAAAAAAAACATTACAAACTAATTTGAAGGGGGGGGGGGGGGGGGCACGAACGGGATTTTGAAAAGTGGGGGGGACATGTCCCCCCTGTCCCCATAGGAAATTACGCCCGTGAGCATTTCTAACATAGGCACTATGAATACGTACGTATCAGTCCATTCTTCATTAAAACTACGGTTCTATGAATCAACTTTTCGCTTAAGGCTCTTTGAGAGTGCCATTTTTTAATTTAAATATATTCAGAAGGCCTTTCTTCTAGTGTTCTCCATGAACTACGATCTGCATGTGACAGTGATGGACAGCTTGACAGCATCAAAAATATGAAGCCTAAAATTTCGCTATCTTCCCCTGGTGGCTTGCTGCAGTACAGGTAATATGTAAAAAAAAAAACATAAATTTGGAATTAGAATTAGTATATCAAATAATAACATATTAGGATACAATTCGAATTTTATTTTATATTACGAGTATCTGGCCCTTACAGTGTCTGCAGAGAAAAATTCTGGCCCTTTGACAAATATAGTTGATGACCCCTGGTCTAAGTACTGTGTCCTTTCATTCGCTTGTGCATTTGTTATCATTCGCAAAAGAAGGGCCAGCTCGGCTCTCAGACCGTGGTACTGGTGGTCGTGGCCGGAGTATCCAAGTCTGCTGATTGACGAGGCTGGGGTGGTCTAATCCATTTTCGTAAATCCATTTTTTTTTTTTTTTTGATTTTTTAATTAGCTTCTAACAACTGTCTATAATATTGACGGACAAACTGTGCTTCAACATGAAATGGATTTTGCGCGCGCGCTGCAAATCAAATGTAACAAGTTTACTAGGCGAGACAGCGACCAATAAGCATTCACCAAGACAAAGCCTAGTAACGTGCCATGAACAACCAAAATGATGCATTTTCTCATTCTTTTTATTTAATTTAATTTAAGTTACAGTTTGAACATTTAATATTAAAATAATAACTAAAAGGCATATTATTATTTTTTGGCCAAGCCATGGCCTGTAGGAGGGGCATCAATTACCGCTAGGGGGGGCACGGCCCTCGAATGCCCCACCATAGCGCCGGCGCTGTCTACCCTAAATCAGTGAAAAAATGTTTGGCTCAGTTTACAGAAAAGTGTACGTCACACATCCTTTCATTATGATGCAACATAGTTTTCTCCTCAGATGAGTATTTAACATATTTATTATTGTGGGGATTAGTGTGTAAGTGCTACACACACACACCGGTCAGAGTTTGGGATCAGAATGATTTTTTATGTTGTTTTTTTTCTTAGTACCAGAGTTTACTCATCAATTTATTTGATCAAAAATACAGGAAAAAAAGTGAAATATTATTATGAAGAAAAACAACATTATTTTTATTTTAATATACATTAAAATCTATTTTATTTCTGATATTTTCATCATCATTCCTCCAGTCTTAAGTGTCACATGATCTTAAGAAATCAGAATAATATGATGATTCATTATCAGAGTTGTGCTGTTGAAACTGTGGTACTTCTTTCAGGATTCTTGGATGAATGAAAAGTTAAAAAGAAGAGCATCTATTTAAAATAGAAGACTTTTCTAACAATATTCACTACAGTTCAATAGTTTGGGGTCAGTAAATTTTGATCCTTTTTTTATAAGAAATTGTATTCTTTGTTAAATTTTAGAATCTTTTATTCAGGATGTGTTAAATTGATAAGAAGTGATATCAAAGATTAATATTGTTAGAAGAGATTTATATTTTGAATAAACGCTGTTCTTTAAAAAAAATTCTACATCAAAGAATCCTTAAAAAAATCGCAGATTCCAAAATAACATTTGGTAGCACAAATATTAATTGTTCTAATAATGAATCATCATATTTTCATGATTTCTAAAGATCATGTGACACTGAAGACTGGAGGAATGATGCTGAAAATACAGCTGCACATCACAGAAATAAATTATATTTTAAAGCCTCGGTTGATTTCAGATCGGGACTTCAGAGCATGTTCGCGACTCTGTTGAATCAGATCGGCACTTTGGAGCCTTTTCGCGACTCGGTTGATTGAGATCGGCACTTCGGAGCCTGTTCGCGACTCGGTTGATTCAGATCGGCACTTTGGAGCATGTTCGCGACTCGGTTGATTCCGATCGGCACTTCGGAGCCTGTTCGCGACTCGGTTGATTCAGATCGGCACTTTGGAGCATGTTCGCGACTCGGTTGATTCCGATCGGCACGTCGGAGCATGTTCGCAACTCGGTTGATTTCAGATCGGCACTTCGGAGCATGTTCGCACCCTCGGTTGATTCAGATCGGCACGTCGGAGCATGTTCGCGACTCGGTTGATTCAGATCGGGACTTTGGAGCATGTTTGAGATTTTTTTTATGCAAATCTGGACATCGAAGCAGGAAGTGTTTGTCAAACAGGTGATAAATGAATATTTGGACTTGACTATAAATGTATTGAGTTTTTCTTGCGAGGGCAGCCTCTGGTTATTCCTGACATCTTGATTCCAAATTCTGATCATGCTCATTACAAAATATTTTTTTTAACAGTTTTTATTTTCCATACACAAGTTTAATTGCAATACCAAAGACTAAAGTACAATATATATAAAATTATAAATTTAAATAACAGGGTAATGGAGAAATAATTAGATGAATGAGTTTCAGAATCAGGTGATCAAAAAGTACTGAATAGGGTTAATTTCAATCAAAAAGTTTGATATTTTAGAAATAATAAAAGGTAATAGTTCCAAGGTGAAAGCCACTGCTGACCAAAAAGAACACAAAGGCCCATCTCATGTTTGCCAAAAACATTTTGATTATCCCAAATAATTTTGGGAAAATATTCTGTGGACTGATGAGACAAAAGTTGAACTTTTTGGAAGGTGTGGGTCCTGTTACATCTGGTGTAAAACTAACACAGTATTTCATAAAAAGAACATCATGCCAACCAGTGTTGGGGGTAATGCATTACAAGTAACGCAAGTTGCATAATTATATTATGTAACTAGTAAAATAATCCATTACTTACTAATTTATAAGGAAATATCTATTTTTCAAATGACTTGCTTCTTGCGTCAGATCAAGGCTGCATCTCATTGCTAGTTTTACTTGATCTAAGGGCTACGTTCAACATCATAGATCATGACATACTCATAGATAGATTACATAACTATACAGGTATTCAAGGGCAGGCTTTAAGATGGCTTAGATCCTACCTGTCCAATCGATACCACTTTGTTTATTTAAATGGGGAGTCATCTCATTTATCACCAGTAAAATATGGAGTGCCACAAGGATCTGTCCTAGGTCGTCTGCTATTTTCTATATACATGTTGCCCCTTGGTAATATTATTAGAAAATACTGGATTAGTTTCCACTGTTATGCTGATGATACTCAACTATGTATCTCAACAAGATCAGATGAAACCTTTAAATTATCTAAGCTAACAGAGTGTGTTAAAAATGTAAAAGATTGGATGACCAATAATTTTCTCCTATTAAATTCGGATAAGACAGAGATATTAATTATTGTACCAAAAAACAGTGCACAGAATCTTGTAGATTACAATTTGCAACTAGACAAATTTAAATTTAGTTCCTCTACATTTAAAAACCTGGGTGTTATGTTAGACAGCAACTTGTCGTTTGAAAACCATATTTCCCATGTTACAAAAACTGCATTCTTCCATCTTAGAAACATTGCCAAGCTACGAAACATGTTATCTGTTTCTGATGCAGAAAAGCTAGTTCATGCATTCATGACCTCTAGACTGGACTATTGTAATGCACTTCTAGGTGGTTGTCCTGCTTCGTCAATAAACAAGCTACAGGTAGTACAATATGCAGCAGCTAGAGTCCTTACAAGGTCAAGAAAATATGATCATATTACCCCAATTTTACAGTCTATGCACTGGCTACCATTAAGTTCCGTATCAGTTACAAATTATCATTACTTACCTATAAGGCCCTAAATGGTTTAGCTCCTGCGTACTTAACTAGCCTTATACCACGCTACAACCCATCACGCACCCTAAGGTCACAAAACGCTGGACTTTTGGTAGTTCCTAGGATAGCAAAGTCCACTAAAGGAGGTAGAGCTTTCTCACATTTGGCTCCCAAACTCTGGAATAGCCTTCCTTATAATGTTCGGGGTTCAGACACACTCTCTGTGTTTAAATCTAGCTTTGGCGAAGCACTCAAATAATGCATCTCATAATTTTGGAATGCAGTTATATCTGATCAAATGCACATTATTATTCTTTAGCTTGGGTTAAACTGCTCATTTTAATTGGCTAGATTTATGTCTCTGTTAAACTTGGCCTACGTGTTGATTGGAGCTCTGCCTGGTGAAAATAATCTGAACAACAGAGTGAACATTCCCTCTCACAAGTGGATGGCTGTTTGCTGCTTCAACAGTTTAGGAAACTCAGTGCTCTCCAAAGCTGACTGGGCCGAGAACAAAGGGGTTGAAGATGAAAAAACTCGTCCTAAGAGCCTGCAGCAGTTACAAACGTTCTTAAATGAGATATGGGGCAAACAAGTGAAAGTGTTTTACAATGACTGCATGTAAATTTAATATACGGCTGAGAACAGTCTTCTACAGTCAGCGCAGAATGAGAACACAATGCTTTACATCAGCATGTCATCTGTAAGATGAGACGCTTGTCTGAGTAATGTTCTTCTATCATCATCATATCCTGAGAAAAAAAGAAAATAAAAATTCTAGCAAATTCTTCTTTCATTAGTGTGTACCTTCTTTTTTCTTTAATAAAGCTTGCAACTGCAAATATTGGCACATGGGACACGTCTCACTGACTTATTGCAGGTTGTACTATAATGTCCAAAGATGAATTCTGAAATATCAGAAATTATATTTCTGATGTATTTTATGCCATGGTAATTTTTTTATGAATGTAGATTTCTTTGAGTATTAGATGCAGTAAAACAGTAAACTATTGCTATTGCTATTTTGCGCTTTCCAGTGTTTATAAAATAAATAACATTTCATAGAACATGATTATTATTGTTCTGTTACTGTTCTTACACATGATTCATATCATACATTTATTTTGGAGGATATTTGTCAAATGGATGGATAGACATATGCTTTTTATTTCGGTATAAAAAGATCAGTCTTTGAAATGTGACGTTATCTTGACAGCTTTTGATGGAAAGTTGAACTACTTCAGCATTAAAAAAAATCAAACAAAAACATACAAACCGGTGCATTTTTTATTTGATGTGATTTGATGAGAGCAATAACAGCTATTTGTTTTTTTGTTTTTTTTTAATTGCTGCATTTAAATTTCCATTCTTAATTTGTGATCAGACAGGTTTGTGCCATCATTTAATATTTTTTTTTTTTTTTATTCAAATGAGCAAGTTTAGATTTGGGTTAGGGTTAGGGATTTAAAATTGACCTATAAAATAGTAAAAGTGCAACTATACAAATATCTTGATGTAACAGACTGATTTTTTAACGTTTATCTTCAGCTGTAAAAAGGAAACTTTTTAGATTTTGTCAACACAATACATATTATACATTTAAACAATGAGACCAGTCAGTTTCTCAGTCACCAAATGCTTTGAGGTATTTTAAAAGATATTAAGAACATGCTAAGAAATGAATTGGCACCCAGTATTTCGATGCACAAGCAAGAAAAAGAGAGAAAATGTACTTCTAAGTAGACTAGAGTTCTTCTGATTGTCCGTAGTACTGCTCTACTGTAGGTAATGTTGCATGTCCTCCAGATTGGTCGTAAAGTTTGTTCATTTTCATAAAACTAACAGAACATATTAAACAGTAGTCATATTATATTTCCATAAGGTAGTTTAAGGGTGGAATTTGCATTGGCCTGGTCAGTTGCACACAGTGACTGAATTGAAGTGAATGAGTATCAAATGCAAATGTAGAAATTAATCTTGAACGTATAGTATCCTTCTGTGTCCAATACTCGCCTCACAGTTTCACCACTGAAGTGAATAGCCTTGATATCATGACCAGGATAATAAAGAGGACAGATAACCTGTCTATAAAAACAGAGGGTTTCTTTCTGGATGTTGCACATCCTCTGTCATCATGCTAAATTACCTTGAGATTTCTACGATGAGTCCAGTTCAGCTGAAGATGCGTCTGATTTTCTTCTCTGTGCTGCTGGTGTTGGGCTTTCCCTTCATCATGACTGAAGTCGTAGATTCATTCAGTAAATGCAGTGGCTTTTTTTTTGAAGGAGAGCCTCCAGTGATTAAGGACATTCTGGTGAAATCAGATTCCCAGGATAAATACAGATACAAAAAAATCTGTCACAAATATGCAACTCTCTACGACACAACAAATAAGATTCCTGTTTTTTCAGCTTACAAATATACTGGGAGAGGAGATTTCAAAACACCAAAGAGAGCGAAACAATGGAAGACCGATGATGAGGTGATGTTTCTTACAGTTTCTTTTTGTCTTACAACTGTGTTTGACAGAAGTGAAATTATTATAGTCCCCATGAAATCAAAATAGATGCATTTAGCTTTTAGTATGAATATGTTAGCCTTAACGTTATCTATAACATTAAGACTGATAAATTATTATAATTGAACTGCAAATTTTAGTAATTATAGGCTCTATTAGTTTCACCTTACAATGCTTTTGGCAAACGCACCCCAGGCTGGTTCATCGTGCGACTTCCTCAGTCACCAAACACTCTGAGGTATTTTAAAAAATATACTAAGAAATTATTTTAAAATATTACTGATCGTGAATAGACACCAGGTAATTTAGAAGCAAGAGGAAGAGATCTTCTGATTGCTCTACTGTAGGTAATGTTGCATTTAGTCTTTCATTTCAATTTAATTTCTGCCAATACTGATTAACAACATTTCTGAAGTTTATTGGAGATTAAATTACTGGAGGTTTTTTTCAGCATTGAGAACCACTGATTTAAGGGGATTTCCCATGACCAATTACAGTGTTGATTAATGCATTGAATAAATGCAATTGATCTCTTTTGAAAAGAAACATCAGCACTGTTGTGGAAATTCTAATTCAATAAAAATTTGTAGAGACTGAGAATGAAAAACCAAACAGAGTTTTGTCTTTGTATTGCTTTAATTCTCTGCAGAGAATGATCTGGTTTACACACAGGTTCTGAGTCTGTGTGCAAAGAGATAACACACAGGCTCACAGACCACTTTTTATAGTATGTAAAAAGATACACTGAAGGACAGACTAGGACCTTTGAGCCAATCATGTTGCTCAGTGCACATCACATCATAACTCATGTACATCTCATACATCTCCCTGGTATAGATTGTCTCAGAACTAATTGTTCCTGGTACATGGTTCCTCTTCAGAAGTAGTTTTTCAGCCTAAAGCAGTTACGTGCACAGGTTACATAAAATAACTCAATGTCCCTATGGATTATATATACTACCTTGATCATTGTATGTTAAAAGATACCTAAATGAGATAATGCAATCAATGCAAGATAAGCAAAACTAAAAAATTTCCATAACAGCACCATGCCGCATGTCCTTATGTCTAAAAAATAGAACCTGAAGGAAGGTTCTAAACGAAGGATAAATGAAAGGCCATTTAATTTAAAAAAAAGGCAATGAGCTGCTCGATATGTCCCTCCCTCACGTCCTGTTTCAGTTATTATTATCGAATAACACTGCACATTACAAGTATAGACTGTAAAATAGAGTTTCAATGCACTTCAGTGGGGCTTTATGTCTCAGAATGGGCTTTATTTAACTGGTTTTATGCACTAACAAATTTTCTGAGCGTTTTACTGACAATCTCTTTTTTTTTTCAATGATCTGTTTCATAGCTGGAAAAAACATTTGAATCGAAGGAATTTTGTGCCTATCAGGCTTGTAAAGAAGACTACTTAAACCAAAATCAATGGTCTCGTGGTCACATACTTCCAATGTCCTATGCAGCTGATGAAGACACTGCCAAATCTACATGCATACTGACCAATATTGTGCCGCAGAAGGAAAGCTTTAATTCCGGAAGCTGGAGTCGCATGGAGCAAACTGTTCAAAAAGTAATGGATTCTAACTGCAGGGATGAAAAAGACAGTAATAAGATCTTGGCCTATGTGCTGACAGGAGCTGTACCAAGCCAAACTGAAACACTGAATAATAGAGTAAACATTCCCTCACACATGTGGACCGCGTTCTGCTGCTATAACAGTAAGACCAAGAAATGGGAGTCCCAAGCTCACTGGGCTGAAAACATAGATGAGAGCAAAAATAAAGGCAAAACTATCAGTAAGCAGAGTCTAACTAAGGTACAGGATTTTCTAAAGAGCAAGTACGGAGACACCACACTGTTTAACGGTAAATGTGTGGATCTGTTAAATGCAGATGTAAGTCAGCCTCTAGAAGCAGATAGTGATGATGACCAGCAAAATGATGAGGAGCGATCAGTTTTGGCATTTTTAATGTCAATTCCAGCAAAAGCTTGGGCAGGGTTATGTTCTTTTTTAGGTATAGGAGACTGAATTTTTCTTTACTCTGGTTTAATGGTTAAATGAAATAGTAGTAATTAAAAGGCATGTGTAATTTATTGAAATCATGAAACGTACACAATTTAACCACAGTTTATTACAAGTTTAACAAAAAACTATATTTTTATGGCCCTATTTTTTTTCTGTCAAATTCCATTTTATTTTGAACAGATTTTGTATTTTTCGTTTTAATTTTCTGGATTCCATTGTAATTGTTTTATCTAGTTTAAAATCATTTTAATAGGATAATAAAAAGCAACTGTAATTCGTTAAAAGCTTTATTATTATTATTATTTTATGTATCTGTTTTTATTTTTGAAATACTGTGTTATTTACTTCTTTTTTTTCGCTTCATGGAAATCATAGGGTCCTAGTTATGCATGTCTATTAAGTCATGCACTGTTAAGCTTGTCTAAATGTGAAGATGGCATGAAATTACAACAGTAACAGATTTCTGTTATTAACACTGACAACTGTGTCTTTGACAGCTACTGTATGTAACAAAAAACCAAACCAATAAATGCTTTCAATCATTCAAATTGATTCAAGCTTCTGAAATGTATCTGTTGAACTGATGTCACGCCACTTTGAGTTTCTCAAGATCACGCTAGGACGTTTAATATTAATGTAAAAACATAAGCTTTACTAGTGCTCAATAGAACAGAATAGTGCATAATGAAACAAATTAAATGTTATTTCTTAAACTTGATTGACTGTGCAGCTAATCAGGTATCTGTATGCTGGTACATGAACTAAAGAATACAGACATTCATTTTCATTGTAACGTAGTTTAAACAGGATTTATCATAACATAACTGTATAACCATAGACTGTATAAAAACGGTTCTCATCTATTCCGATCAGTTTCGGCTGAACTGAACCAGGTCTCAAGAATCAATCTCATAAAACCTGAGACCAAAGAACATTTACAGGTTATATTTTGCCCCAAAACAAAATAGGTCAATAATATGTTTGCATGTAAACACTTTCATTCCCATATTTTTTTCTTCCCAATTTTCATTGCTAAAATCTAAGAAGCTCATTATTACATAACAAGCATCATTTATTTGTATTTCAGTTAACATTATAATAATGATTAAATTATTTGTAATAATTTAAATTACATTATTTTTATACTTAATATGAATAAATAAATAAAAATAATAATATTAAATATTAAATTCATTTTTATAATTTTTTCATTTAATATTTTTCCGACATTAGATTAATTATATAAAAAAGGTTCTTAATCATTTTAAAAAAGCATGTCAATGCAAAAACAAAACAAAAATAACTTTTTTGCAAATATTGGCTCATGGTTCTCGTTTCATGGACTTATTGCAAGTGTGTGCACAATTATACATAAGTGAGAAAAAGCTATTTATATAAAGCATGGAGAGTTGACAGAACTGATTATAACAATATTAAACTAAACTCTTCCAGCTACAAATATTACAGCTCATTTTGACCTAATATTAATCAGTAATCAAGACTGAATATTTCAAACATTTTTAATAAACTGAGGATCAATTAAAATTAACTATAGAAAGCAAAAATATCAATTAAAAAGTGATTAAAATGGTCAAACTGGTAACCAAATACACAAATAGTCCTACACTCTTTTAAACGGGTTTAAAATTTAAGAAAAAACCTTCATATTGAATTAAAGCAGGTTAACTTAAAAATATGTGAATGTTGAGGGTTATTTTTGATAGTAAATAAAATAAATAAATAAATAAAGGCTAATGAGAGGCGTTACTTTTATGCTTTGACAGATAAGAGAGATGCCCAATTGCCTGAAAAACAAAAAACATTTTACTTTAAACCACAACGGGTGTTGTGCTGAATTCTGACCCCGCCAGATTATTTCCCCCTAAAGTAGGTTTAGGTAATTTGTGGGGGGAGGGGTAAGGATTAGGCAATCAGGAGGGGGGTAATAATTCAGCATAATATTTGTTCTTTAAGTCCGTCATAAATTTTACAAAAACTTTAAAATCACCTGCGGATTTCAAAGTTCCAGTCTCTGATAAATGTCTTTTTTATTTTAAAGCCACAGATTTTTTTTTTTTTTTTTTTTTTTATCATATTATTATTATTGTTTTGTTTGATGATGTAGCTGCACTCGATGGTATCTAATAAATATCATGTTTCAACGTTAGGCTTTCTCCATTTGTTTTAAAATAAAAACAACTATTAACTCACCCTCTTCTGATAAATCTTATGATCGACATACAGGAAAAAATAAAAGTTATTTAATAAAAAAATTAAAAATAAAAATTACTATCTTATGACCAATGATGAATTTTTAAATATCAGAATATATATTTCTGATGTACTTTATGAAATGTTCATTATTTTTTTATTTTCTTTTTGTATGAAAGTAGATTTTAAAAAAAGTATATGTCAATCCCTAGTGTTTATCACAGAAATAACATTTCAGAAGTTAATGTGGCTGTGATGGAATAAAAACACGATTAAAATGGTTCTTTTACTTTTCTTATACATTATTAATATTGTCCATTCATTTTGGAGGATATTTGTCAGATGGATTGATGGTCATATGCTTTTAATTTCAGTATTCAAAGATCAGTCTTTGAACTGTGATGTTATCTTGACAGATTTTGATGGAAAGTTGAACTACTTCAGCTTTATTTTATTTTTTTAACTGAACTGATCAAAGAGTAGTGCTTTCTGCTTCAAAAGGAGCAAGAAATATCATCAGACACCTGGTGTTATCTGCTTCAGTTCTGACTTAATCAGAAAAACAAATTTATATGAATCTGTCCAACAAAATTCATCCATTCGTTGATAGACAGTAAATGACAGCACTCTGAATAGGGCAGTGAGTTGGAGTTCATTTTATTAGTGTTATACTGAGTAAAGCTGCTCAAAATCAATGTTTTAGAAGCATAATGCAAACAATCTACTCCTTTCAGTCTATTAAAACGACCCTGACATTCAACTCGACTTACTTTGTTAAAGAAAATATCATTGACAGTACATTTAGGCACACCGCTGACAGATACTATACACCAATATGCACAGTTCATGTTCATAGATTCATACGCACGGGGATTCAGCAAACAAAATCAAATCAGAAACATCTGTATGGACCATTTGGCGGATCTAAAGGGGAAGTCGCTCCTGTGTGACTCGACCAATCACAGCAGAGTTTAGCTTCTCAGTGCCAGCCAATCACAGTGGAGAAAGACCACGAACAGGCAAATCACACGAGTAAAACTGCTGCTCAATCACAGCAAACAGACGCAACTCAAAGAATCTTCAAAACCCTTTCAAGTGCTATTTTTATTAAACGTTCTCCTCTATTCGGATCAGTTTCGGCTGATCTGAGCCAGGTCTCAAGAATCAATCTCATTAAACCTCAGACCAAAGAACATTAACAGGTCATAATTTGCTCCAAAATTAAAATAAATGATATGTTTGCATAAACAATGAAATGAAAACACTTTCTTTCCCATGATTTTTCTACCCGATTCTCGTTACTAAAATTAAAGAACCTCATTATTACATAACAAACATCATTTTTTTGTATTTCAGTTTACATCATAATTATTTAATTATTTGTAATAATTTAAATAACATCATTTTTTATGCATAATATACATAAAAATATAATCATAAAATACATTATTTATTATTGTTCATTTCTAAAATGATTTTTACATTTATTTTTAATATATAAATGTATTTAAATTGTAATATATATTTAAGATTTTTTTTTATATTACAGTATTCATTAAAAATGTTCCTAATCACTTAAAAAAAAGCATGTCACAATGCAAAACAAAACAAAATCAACTTTGGAGTGAAATATGACCCGTGCATGTTCTTGTAAAGTGTGGAGAGTGGAGAGTGTTTAACAGTGTTTAAGATCTATGTGGCCAAACGCCAGATGACCTCTGACCTCGGCAGCATCTTTCGTGTCTTTGCATGTTTTGATCATCCGTTCACCTATAATGTGCTTTCACTCGTTTCCTAAAAGCAGAACGCACCTAAACCCATCCATCCAAGAAAACGGCAGGAGTTACGAAACATTAAAAACAACAACAACGACAACAAACATCCCCAACACGAGCATTAAAAAGCCAGACTTATAAAACAAGTCCTTTAATTAAAATAAGCCACGGAATGTTTCGGTGGTTTGGATTGGCTTCTGAAATTCCTCTCTCGAATATACTTGAAAACTATCCCATGTACGATTATCATATAACATGCATTAAAGAAACATATTGCACAAAAACAAATGAGATTTCTAACTGAAAATGGGATTGGGACAGTCGATGTCTCCTTAGAGTGTGTGCGTACGAGGACACGTCCGTGTGAAAGCTACGTCTCTTAGTCTTGTGTTTAAGGCTGAATCTATACCTCTCGCTGAAACAGTCTTCGGCATCAGACAGTCACAGTTTAGTGCTACACTTGCTATTCTAAAATAAAGTACTTAAAAAAAAAAAAAAAAAAAGAAAAAGAACACAAACCCTCCACTGGATTGAGTTATAAAAACAGGACGCACACAAACATCGACACGCACATTCGTTATAGCTCATCTCCGTATGTGACGAGCTCCACGTAGCCGTCCGAGACGGTCATGCAAACACACGCTTGAATTCCCCCATCTCTGTCCGCTTTGATATGTTTGAGGGCTTTAGATAATAATCAATAAAAGGAATAGTTCAACCAAAAACGAACATTTGCTGAAAATGCACTCATCCTCAGGCCGTCTATGAGTTTGTTTCTTCATCAGGTTTGGAGAAATGTAGCATTGCACCAGTGTCTCATCAATGGATGCTCTGCAGTGAATGGGTGCCGTCAGATTGAGAGTCCAAACAGCTGATAAAAACATCACAATAATCCACAAGTAATCCAGTCCATCAGTTAATGTCTTAAGAAGAGAAAAGCTGCATGTTTACATGTAACAAATCTATCATCAAGACGTTTTTAACTTCAAACCATTGCTTCTGACTAAAACACTAATACTTTTCAGTGGAGGAAGCGTTATTATGGATTATGGACTAATATTTCAAGTTAAAAACTCAAGAAAAAACTATGATGGAGTGCTGTGCATTATTGTGATGTTTTTAATCAGCTGTTTGGACTCTCATTCTGACGGCACCCATTCGGATCCATTGCTGAGCAAGTGATGCCTTAAGCCTTAAGAAGAAACCATCTCATCTCGGATGACCTGAGAGTGAACACATCTTCAGCAAATGTTAATTTTTGCATTAACTATTCCTTAGATTAGCTTAAGTATTACAATTAAGCAAAAGGCAGAGGGGCGTGGTCTGTTTTAAACTCCACCCACTTCATGCAACCGACCGGTTGGCAGGATAACGTTACGCCTATTTCAGTTTCAGTGCCACAGAACGATGCTCAAACATCGCTGCCGACGCTCCTCATATGGTTCTGCTTGTAATGAGTGTTAAGGTGCATAGGTTGCTTCGGTCTGATTTCCCTCACCATAGATGAGACGACCGATGCCAAATACAAAACAAACCCAAAATATACCAAACAAATCGTATATATATATATATATATATCTACACAGTGTCATTCAGAACATCAGATCAGAAATGCACGTCAGACAGAAAGAGCGATGTCTTGGGGCGCTGCAGTCTTTCGTAGTGGTTCACGATGATGAGATGAATCCTCTCTGCTACGGCCGTGTCAACACAGTGCTTGAATCCAGGACGGCCACGAGGCACTAAGAGGGAGGAGCGTGTTCCAGCGTTTCCCGCCGGGATGATGTCACCTTCGGGGCGGTCGCTGGCTCCTCCCCCTCTGCGTCGGCGGGAGAAGCGTCCGTCTGTCACCTCTTGTGCAAGCTGCGTAATTTCTGTGAATATCTGAGCACGCGTGGCGAGCGCGAGTGGAGCTTCACGAACAGCTCGGGGAACCTGTACTGAGGAAACAAGGTCTCCAGGAAGCCCTCCAGAAAGACGCAGGCCAGTCGGCGGTTCAGCGGCTGGTGCTGGAACATGTCAAAGACGCGCAGGATGCCCTTGCGTGTGGTTTCTGCCCCGATGATGTGCTTCAACTCATCTGATGGGAGGAGAACAGTCCATGTCATATTGATTTGAATAGCGCTCTACACAATAGAGTCAAAGCAGCTTCACAGAAAACCAGGAGGTTAATATTTAAAATTAAGTACATTAAGAAAATCTGAAATATTTCCTTGGCCATTAGCTGTAATAAATTACATATAAATGTTTTTATTTTATTTTATTTAAACTAGAAATACTTTTTTTATGGTTTTAGTTTTAGTAAACAAAAACTGTGGTACTAATGTACCATGTATCATTTACTTTATATATATATATATATAAATTGTTACCTTTATTCTACAAGGGCACATTAAATTGATCAAAAGTGACAGCAAAGACATCTGAAATATTAAGACAATACTTTCTATTTATCAAAGAATCCATTAAAAAATTGTTTTCAACATTGATAATAATCAAAGATAATTGATAATAAAAATCAGCAAATCAAAATGTATTTCTGAAGGATCATGTGACACTGAAGACTCTTAAAATTCAGCTTTGATCACAAAAATAAATTACATTTTTAAATATATTCACATAGAAAACTGCTACTTTAAAATGTAATAATATTTCACAATTTTACTGTATTTTTATTAAATTTATATACAGGTTTGGGGAGCATAGGAGATTTTTTAAAAGCAATTTAAAATGTTATTGACATTTTGACTTATTTGATAATACGTAAATGTCTGTATCTTCAAGATTCATGCTGTAGTGTGTGTGTGTGTGTGTGTGTGTGTGTGTGTGTGTGTGTGTGTACCTGGCATGATGCCTAGGAGTGTGGTCTTAGCGGCGACTCGTGTCCTCATACGTAAGCTTTTGTCTCTGCGGGGCGGCGTCTCGGCGAGGATCCCGTTTGGCCAGTAAGAGTCTCTGCAAGGGTCAAAAAACCAAGTCAGAAGACAAACCAGAATCAGAACATGTCAAAACAAGACACAGTGAGCTTGAAATCATCACCTGAACCTCTTCACATAATCAGACACTTGCTCAGGAGAGGTCATGTAGTCGACGTGATCCACTATTTTCCTGCAATGAATCAAAAACATGTTCAGCTCTGAACAGACAGCAGAAATGCAAGCTGGTGTGTCTGTCGCACCTGTTAATGGTGTCTCCATACGTGGCTTTGATCAGCTGCTGCAGGAGGTTCTTGATGTTTCTGCGCAGCCACTGATTTCTCTCCTTCAGATCGAACACCTCGTCCATCAGCAGCAACATCACCCTCAGTGGGATATTATCATCCACCTGTCCATCAACACAACGCTGTTAAACTCACAGCTCATGCAATTACCACTCAGACGCACTGAGAAAACAGCAACTTAATTAGATAAATGATTTCAAGCTAATTATTTGTTATAATATAATTATTATTAAATTATACAAACCAAAATTGAATAAACAAATACATTACTAGAACAAAATACTACTGAACTGTAAAAAATACAAAAAAGAAATCTGTATTTCATAATAATGGTGAAAATAATAAATAATATTATTTTGGTAAAATTATTAAATAGAAAAAAAAAAAAAAAAAAAAGTTTACTATGGTAATAACACTACTGCAATAAATATTAAATAAATGTCATATTAGTCATATTATAAGTATAAACATTTAAAATCACAATGAATTACATATCTATGGTAAAACTATTGTCCTGTGAAAAAAAATCTATATTTATTTAATAATAATGATAACAATTATGTTGAAAATATTAAATGTAATTTTATTAAATTATAAAATTAAAAATAAAACAATTATAGTAATAACAATATTAACAAAAACTATAAAAAAAATATTAATAAAAATCAATAAAGAAATAATTACTATGGTTATAATACTATTGTACTGTAAAATATTATTTTATTAAATTCTAAACAAAAAAGAAATGCATTGGTGTTTTATAATATGTACTGTAAAATAGACAACAACAACAATAATTTGCAGAGTATAAGAAAAATTAAGACAATAATACTTATGCATTATAAACATTATACCATAAAGCTTTTACTAAAATTGCTTATTACAAGTATTCAAATTATTACAAGTATTCAAGTATTCAAAAGCACCAGCCACTGTGTTCGAGTGATTTGGCCAAGTTTGATTTGATTTGGTGTCGACTCACATTGTCGTCCAGCTGGGCCGAGACGCGGCAGTGTTCGGGATCGATGTCAGACTTTGCGATTAAAGGAGGCACCTGTAGA